>NC_089867.1:12817500-13007500 GCF_036373705.1 Amia ocellicauda | reverse complement strand
AGATAGGTTATGACCACCCAATCGCCATATACAGCTTGAAGACAGTTTGTACATTTAATTAATGATTTATGACTTCCTAGCATGCATCTTCTCTCATGACATTACAGCTACCATATGGAAATGTCAACTGAACATGAAACAATTTATCGTACATCCAATCAGATATCAAAAAAAAAAAAAAAAAAGTATTCTTCTCCTCACAGGTTGAATGGCTGTGCAATTAATCATTTGTCCTATTATTTGTCGCATTTACTCATAAATTAGACCAGCACAATACTCACAGAGCTGGAAGGCAGTGAGATTTTCAGTAAAACAACGGACTCCTGAAAGAAGTAAAAAAGGCATGCTGTGTATAGTGGGATATGACTATAGATCCACCTCCTTCATTCTACCCTTTAGAAACAATGGCCTCTCCTCTCAGGCTACACTCACTGCTGTATGCTATGACAATGGGCACAGCAGAACAAATAGACCGTGCACAGACTAATTAATGAACCCCACAATAAAAGCCACTAAAGCTTTCATCTCATGGAAATATTGTCCAACAAAATTATACTATCCTTTTTGGGTGGATTCAACGGAACTTCTCCTTTTTATCGATCTGTTTATTTTTGTAATTGTGTAGCAAGCAGATGATCTGAATATTAAGCCCCTACTTCATTGTGCTGATCATTACAGTTAAATACCCAGAAATCTCAGTTCTCACATGGTTTCTTAGGCACCATGTACGTCTTTCTTCATGTGTCCCGCTTTAAAACCATGTATCTTTAGGGAAACTTGGCCAGCAGGTGCTCCTCTTGAATATAAAATGTTCAATGTGAAAATTGAGGGAAAAGAGAACCAACTAGAATTGAGCACCATTACTGCCTCCTAATATTTCTCCACTTGGACATGTGAATGTTTCCAGCTTTTCAGTCTTCCCACAAAGAATTCTGAATCCCTCTGCATTATATATTGTTTGAGATCATAACAAGGCCACATTTTTTCCCTGCTCTCTCTCTCTCTCTCTCTCTCTCTCTCTCTGACACATATGCACACACATTTTGTGCGTACATTGTATGCATCAGCTGTTCAAAAACATATGCTGTTTTCTGCAAACACTTAGTAATACCATTCAACACCAGTTTAAAACCCAAGAGAGAGAAAATATGAAAAAGAATATGAAAAAAAGTGTAATAACTAACATTATCAACTTCCTGGCATCTAACTAATCCATTTTCAGAATATCACCAGACATGTCTAAACATATAAATGTGTCTTTCGGCTTTAGTTTCTTTATGCTGGCAGTTCTATGAAGATGCTCTTCTCAGCTGATTACCTGGGGTCTGCATGTAATGTATGGATTATTTAAATTCCTGCCTGGGAGTTGGAAGCACAGCAGGAGAGCTATTACAGAGTTGTGTGCATTTTACAATTTCTATTATAATGACACGGATCACAATATCTTTGCTTTTTTACCCACCTTGCAAAATATAAGTCAAGGAAAGTTGTGCCAAGCCATGCATTTTAAGGATCATCTTAGAGAGAAACCCCACCTGTCCTTCTATACTGCAACTTGATGGTGAATGAAAGATGTCCTCCCAAAAAAAAAAAAAAATTGGTATTTTTAAAAAGCAATGGCCCAAAAACTGATTGAGTTATGCAATATTTACCGACTCTTAAAATACATACCATTTCTGGATTGTTTTCTTACATATACCTGCACATATGCATCTCTCTCTTGCATTTGTGTAAATCAGACTGAGATTAGAATTATTTATTTAAATTTTTATTTCCTTATTCACTCGGCTGCTTGTTGCTATGGTTGCTGCTTTAAACCTGTTTGACATGCTCAGCCAATGAGAGTCTCAATCTGACGCTAATTTTCAGTCTGACAGTAACCTATAACAGTGGACCGAAGTGAACATTTCTCAGATCAAATGCATTCAGATCTGACCTGCACTGCACCTTGTCACTAACATGCAAACGAGAGCAGCTGATGATCCATGGCTGCAGTTTAATCGGAACTTCAATTAAGTCCTCTTTTCACCCTCAGTCTGAGCTAACGCATTTAGCAGAAAAGGACTTGCCAAAAGGGTCACTATCTGGACTGACTGCAGACCTGCACAGCATATTTCTTCTCCATACCCTCAGTCCATTAGAGAGCACAGATGAGAACAATGTTTCTCATGGGTCTCCAGTCAAAATCAGAAACTGACCGCAATCTTCAGCAATGACTGATTGGCCAGTTTGCATTTCTGGTATCAAAACTGAAGTATGTCTATCACAATGAATCTGAATTAAAATGCATCAGCGCAAGACACTTTTTTTTTCTTCTTTTTTGTGTGTTTTTTTTTTACTTTTTCCTATATCATCTAATGAAACATTTTTCAGTAAAACCAAAACCCAGCAGGAGGGTGAAGTTTTTCATATCCTGTTCAGGTGTATCTATAGAATCCCTACTATACTAGTATCTGATGTCATATGACAATGTTCAAGAGTGTAGATGTTCACTTTGGTTATCCCCTTAATTGTTATGGTTCAGTGGACGTAACAGATTAGGCAAACAAATGTAAAAACAACATTAACATGGTAATCTACAATGAAACATTAATCCATCTTCTATTCATAACAGCTGTGTAAACAAAAAAGTCCCCCACATATAAATACTGTAACGGCAAAGAGATTCTTTTCAATCCCTGTGTAATATTAATGCATTACCGATGACAGTTTCTCAAAATTGCAAGGTCTGAAACGATTTCATTTACACTAGGACATATTTATTAATTGATACATGTATACAGTATATTTCAAATTGTCATGGTGAATAGATCATCATGTGTCTTTTTGTATTCATGTGCAAATGTATTTATTAACTTACTTACTAATCTATCACAAACAAAGCAGCTCAAAATAAATTGTATTCCTAAGGGGTGGCTAAAATCATTGTAACTCCCTTTCAAACTCGCGAACTGGTCAAAGCAGTTCATTCATCTTCAGCAAAATGTGTGATTATGTGGCAATGCAACAATGCCTGATTTAACAACTTAATGACGTTAGAGGCGGCGAGAAACCAATGGAAAATTAATACTGAAATCGATATGAAAGCATTGTAGGTCAATCACATTTAGCTCTGCTACGATAATTACAGTTTTGAGCGTTTAAGTGCATGAATCTGGTTATTATATAAGCACTGAAAGGGCATTTAGTTTCCTATTAGCAAAGGAATACTGTTCTCTGTAGGTTTTGATCCCATAGTGTACTGCACCCACTCACTCGGTACCTTAGCTCAAAATACCAGGCACATCCATGGTTATGTAATTTGTTTTACGTGGGCAAAGGTTTGGCTGACACCCCTAACATGACGCATACAGGAGCGCAGAACACTTAAGAATGGTTTCTGAATAGACCCACAATGTAGAAGGCAATTTGTTCCCAGAACTGTGACTCTGCTGAGCAAATCTGATTGAAGGCACACATTTATAGAAACTGTAGTCTACAGATACTCCGCTAACTCTCTTTGTACGGCAAAATCAGTAACACTTAAAAGTAAAATGTCTGTAATTCCCAGTGTAATTATACATGACGTAATGTGTGATTTCCTTTTAACTTTCACACTGAACCGTTCGTGAAGTAAGCATGCACTTGTTCCTGACACATTGAACATTTTTGCATGCATGAATTATTCATGAACTATCACATTTTTTTATGAAACGTTTCCAAATAAGTGGTGATTAGTAATTCTATAATTGGGTCTCAATATCTACTACAAATAATTCTTACACTTGTTTCTATTAAACATAAACAACCAATTACCTAAAAAGCAGCATTACTGGCGATATATAGAAGTTGGTCAAATCGCTAGTTATTATTTTACATTGTGCTCAAGGCAGCATGTGAGCGACAGCAAATTTGCCAAATAAGTTGTGTTCATTTAGATTCATCATGCGTTACAATTAACTTAATTCATATTTAAAGTAACCCAGAGCTAATTCAGGTTTTTGTCATATGTAGTGTAGTCTCCTAGCCTGTAGCCTACACAACTCTCCAGACACTACTCTGTGTTACAGTGTCTTATAATAACCACTTGGAGGCTCACATTCCATAGGAAGAAGAAATTCACACAAGAGTTTCTGTATTTTTAGCAGATCCATATAGTGTTTTAATATGCTAATGAGACCGTGCGATTATCGCATGCATAGTGTAATTACCATGATTATGTGCTTGATACGTGTTAGAAAAACAGGAGGGGAACCAGAAATAATCTTACAGTTCAAGAATGATCACAGACACTTTTCTTTGTACTTCCTAAATCCTTCTGATCGTCTCAGGGTTTAGCATGACTCCTTTATAGTTTTAAGGCCCTAACATATTTGGAGAGGAGGTAGGGGGTTGCATTTTAAATATGCTTCTTTAGTTCCTCCTTTAATGAAGAGATTAGAAAGGAAAACGTGTCCGTGGCCCAACAGGATCGGTATAGAGGCAGCAGGCTTTGTGGTGGTAACTGTCAAAGGGGACGCAAACCTGGCAGAAAACATGACAGCATTTAACCACCTGACTCAAACAGTGTGAAAAGGTCAGATGATTATACTAAGAATTTTTATTTTTTAATTGATTATCAATAAGTGTAATGAAGTGGAATGGGATTTGTACTTGGATAGAAGTTGAAGTTGAAGACTTTCTGGGTTAGCTGCCCTATGTGCAGATGTTTTGCAAGGCCCTTGACT
Organism: Amia ocellicauda; assembly: GCF_036373705.1. Classification (NCBI taxonomy): domain Eukaryota; kingdom Metazoa; phylum Chordata; class Actinopteri; order Amiiformes; family Amiidae; genus Amia; species Amia ocellicauda. The sequence goes on along the minus strand of NC_089867.1, from coordinate 13,002,794 downwards.
TTTGATAGCTGTCTAGAAGATGCCCGAAATACTCCTATAAGTGCCAATAACAGGAGATAATACATCCTAGAGAAGGAGTTTTAAACTAAACATAGAGGAAAGATTTCATATGAAGGAAATGCAAATGTACTTAGGAGATAGTACTGCACAAAAATAAAAACTCCTACCTAGGAGATTCTACTTTTCTTACTGGAACTTATATGCCACTGCACTAAAGAGAAATGTTTGTATATCCAGTCAATATTGAGCTCTTCCAGACATCCTGGGGCTACCAAAAATAATCAGATGTAATTGTCTAAATTCTAGTGTGTTAAGAGTATTTTCACCACTGTATGAATTCTGCTCTACAGGCATTATTATAAATTATGTATGGACACTATTATACAACACTGCATGATAATTACACACAGAAAAAAGCATCTACTGTTTGCATTATTACTATTATATTTATTAATTTATTTAAGGGTTCAGCCGTGGCCTCACGTGTGCACCTCAATATGGAAGCTTTATGTTCCCCACATTGTGCTTCACTGACACTGTAGCCTACATTATGTTGCAGTCAAAGCAAATTTAATGGCACTATGCATGAATTATTTACAGTATATTTAGAGAATAAAACACTGAAACTGCTTATGTGATCTGACACATAAATAGCGATCATTTTATCAAAGGAGGGATAAATCAGTCAAATAGCATTATTTATCACAAAGAATCTTCTCTAAACTTCAAGAGCTAAATGCAGATCTTAAGGCTTCTCGTTTGGAATTGGCAAACATACTTCTGCGTCCCACGGTAGCAACAACACACTCCCACTTATTCTCCTTTGGTAGAACATCTCTGTGGGACGGATGTAGCGAGGATCATAAAGAACAAAGTGTTGCGCAACTTCCTTGGTCAACTTCTCCATGGTGCTGTTCTCTAATGCAGTTTAACAGCTTTAACTAGCAAAACTGATTTCCCCTCTCACCCCATCATCCCCCGGACACTTTGAAACACACCAGGTTTTAGAAGCATATATATATATATATATATATACAGTGAGGGAAAAAAGTATTTGATCCCCTGCTGATTTTGTACGTTTGCCCACTGACAAAGAAATTATCAGTCTATAATTTTAATGGTAGGTGTATTTTAACAGTGAGAGACAGAATAACAACAAAAAAATCCAGAAAAACGCATTTCAAAAAAGTTATACATTGATTTGCATGTTAATGAGGGAAATAAGTATTTGATCCCCTATCAATCAGCAAGATTTCTGGCTCCCAGGTGTCTTTTATACAGGTAACGAGCTGAGATTAGGAGTACTCTCTTAAAGGGAGTGCTCCTAATCTCAGCTCGTTACCTGTATAAGAGACACCTGTCCACAGAAGCAATCAATCAATCAGATTCCAAACTCTCCACCATGGCCAAGACCAAAGAGCTGTCCAAGGATGTCAGGGACAAGACTGTAGACCTACACAAGGCTGGAATGGGCTACAAGACCATCGCCAAGCAGCTTGGTGAGAAGGTGACAACAGTTGGTGCGATTATTCGCAAATGGAAGAAACACAAAATAACTGTCAGTCTCCCTCGGTCTGGGGCTCCATGCAAGATCTCACCTCGTGGAGTTTCAATGATCATGAGAACGGTGAGGAATCAGCTCAGAACTACATGGGAGGATCTTGTTAATGATCTCAAGGCAGCTGGGACCATAGTCACCAAGAAAACAATTGGTAACACACTACGCTGTGAAGGACTGAAATCCTGCAGCGCCCGCAAGGTCCCCCTGCTCAAGAAAGCACATGTACAGGCCCGTCTGAAGTTTTCCAATGAACATCTGAATGATTCAGAGGAGAACTGGGTGAAAGTGTTGTGGTCAGATGAGACCAAAATCGAGCTCTTTGGCATCAACTCAACTCGCCGTGTTTGGAGGAGGAGGAATGACCCCAAGAACACCATCCCCACCGTCAAACATGGAGGTGGAAACATTATGCTTTGGTGGTGTTTTTCTGCTAAGGGGACAGGACAACTGCACCGCATCAAAGGGACGATGGACGGGGCCATGTACCATCAAATATTGGGTGAGAACCTCCTTCCCTCAGCCAGGGCATTGAAAATGGGTCGTGGATGGGTATTCCAGCATGACAATGACCCAAAACACACAGCCAAGGCAACAAAGGAGTGGCTCAAGAAGAAGCACATTAAGGTCCTGGTCTCCAGACCTTAATCCCATAGAAAATCTGTGGAGGGAGCTGAAGGTTCGAGTTGCCAAACGTCAGCCTCGAAACCTTAATGACTTGGAGAGGATCTGCAAAGAGGAGTGGGACAAAATCCCTCCTGAGATGTGTGCAAACCTGGTGGCCAACTACAAGAAACGTCTGACCTCTGTGATTGCCAGCAAGGGTTTTGCCACCAAGTACTAAGTCGAAGGGGTCAAATACTTATTTCCCTCATTAACATGCAAATCAATGTATAACTTTTTTGAAATGCGTTTTTCTGGATTTTTTTGTTGTTATTCTGTCTCTCACTGTTAAAATACACCTACCATTAAAATTATAGACTGATCATTTCTTTGTCAGTGGGCAAACGTACAAAATCAGCAGGGGATCAAATACTTTTTTCCCTCACTGTATATACACTCACCTAAAGGATTATTAGGAACACCATACTAATACTGTGTTTGACCCCCTTTCGCCTTCAGAACTGCCTTAATTCTACATGGCATTGATTCAACAAGGTGCTGAAAGCATTCTTTAGAAATGTTGGCCCATATTGATAGGATAGCATCTTGCAGTTGATGGAGATTTGTGGGATGCACATCCAGGGCACGAAGCTCCCGTTCCACCACATCCCAAAGATGCTCTATTGGGTTGAGATCTGGTGACTGTGGGGGCCAGTTTAGTACAGTGAACTCATTGTCATGTTCAAGAAACCAATTTGAAATGATTCGACCTTTGTGACATGGTGCATTATCCTGCTGGAAGTAGCCATCAGAGGATGGGTACATGGTGGTCATAAAGGGATGGACATGGTCAGAAACAATGCTCAGGTAGGCCGTGGCATTTAAACGATGCCCAATTGGCACTAAGGGGCCTAAAGTGTGCCAAGAAAACATCCCCCACACCATTACACCACCACCACCAGCCTGCACAGTGGTAACAAGGCATGATGGATCCATGTTCTCATTCTGTTTACGCCAAATTCTGACTCTACCATCTGAATGTCTCAACAGAAATCGAGACTCATCAGACCAGGCAACATTTTTCCAGTCTTCAACTGTCCAATTTTGGTGAGCTTGTGCAAATTGTAGCCTCTTTTTCCTATTTGTAGTGGAGATGAGTGGTACCCGGTGGGGTCTTCTGCTGTTGTAGCCCATCCGCCTCAAGGTTGTACGTGTTGTGGCTTCACAAATGCTTTGCTGCATACCTCGGTTGTAACGAGTGGTTATTTCAGTCAAAGTTGCTCTTCTATCAGCTTGAATCAGTCGGCCCATTCTCCTCTGACCTCTAGCATCAACAAGGCATTTTTGCCCACAGGACTGCCGCATACTGGATGTTTTTCCCTTTTCACACCATTCTTTGTAAACCCTAGAAATGGTTGTGCGTGAAAATCCCAGTAACTGAGCAGATTGTGAAATACTCAGACCGGCCCGTCTGGCACCAACAACCATGCCACGCTCAAAATTGCTTAAATCATCTTTCTTTCCCATTCAGACATTCAGTTTGGAGTTCAGGAGATTGTCTTGACCAGGACCACACCCCTAAATGCATTGAAGCAACTGCCATGTGATTGGTTGGTTAGATAATTGCATTAATGAGAAATTGAACAGGTGTTCCTAATAATCCTTTAGGTGAGTGTATATATATATATATATATATATATATATATATATATATATATAATTTATTTTTAACCATATATATATTGTATTATTATTTCGATATTGGAAATGATTGTACATGTGTACTGATCAATAAAATGAAACTGATCAGCTGTTCACAGGTTCTCATTCACAGGAATCCACCAACGGTTCATGGGACAGAGTTGTTTAATCAGGTCAATGTTTAAAATAAAAGAAAACGTTTTTTTTCAAAGAGTTTTAGAATCCTCGTGGCCGTTGGCACCATTATAAAGTGCTTCAGGTTATGAGTTATAAAAAGAAGAAAATATTTACTGTCTACATTTAATTACTTGCCTTATGTTCATGTCACTGGATCCATATTCTTGGCTGCTTAAAATATTAGGTAACACTCACAGGAATCTTTAAAAGCAATTCTGCACAATGGAAATGGATAAAACAGCAAAAAGAATAAGTGGAAAATCAGATAACCAATATTATGATTTAGTCAGCGGACATTTCACATTCACACTTCAATGCACAACGTTCTCTTCATTAATATCAGAGCATGCTCCTGTTCATGAAATTACTGCAACAATGGGACTCATTATTTTTCATGACTATTTATTTCTCAAACTTAAATATACTTATATATATATATACACCGATCAGCCATAACATTATGACCACTGACAGGTGAAGTGAATAACACTGATAATCTCATTATCATGGCACCTGTCAGTGGGTGGGATATATTAGGCAGCAAGTGAACATTGTGTCCTCAAAGTTGATGTGTTAGAAGCAGGAAAAATGTGCAAACGTAAGGATCTGAGCGACTTTGACAAGGGCCAAATTGTGATGGCTGCTGACGACTGGGTCAGAGCATCTCCAAAACTGCAGCTCTTGTGGGGTGTTCCTGGTCTGCAGTGGTCAGTACCTATCAAAAGTGGTCCAAGGAAGGAAAAGCGGTGAACCGGCGACAGGGTCATGGGCGGCCAAGCCTCATTGATGCACGTGGAGAGCGAAGGCTGGCCCGTGTGGTCCAATCCAACAGACAAACTACTGTAGCTCAAATTGCTGAAAAAGTTAATGCTGGTTCTGATAGAAAGGTGTCAGAACACACAGTGCATCACAGATTGTTGCGTATGGGGCTGCGTAGCCGCAGACCAGTCAGGGTGCCTGGTCTGATGAATTATGAGTTCAAGGTGTTGACTTGGCCTCCAAATTCCCCAGATCTCAATCCAATCGAGCATCTGTGGGATGTGCTGGACAAAAAGTCCGATCCATGGAGGCCCCACCTCACAACTTACAGGACTTAAAGGATCTGCTGCTAACGTCTTGGTGCCTGATACCACAGCACACCTTCAGAGGTCTAGTGGAGTCCATGCCTCGACGGGTCAGGGCTGTTTTGGCAGCAAAAGGGGGACCTACACAATATTAGGCAGGTGGTCATAATGTTATGGCTGATCGGCGTATACACAGACAGGTGACAAATTAAAGGAAAACCATGAATAAATGAGTGGATAACAAATGCAGATGCCTCCAAACAGGTGTACAGTATGATACAATTAAGCAATTAATATCCTATCATGCTCTGTGGCATGTATACAAATGCTGAGCAGGCCCAGCTGACCTCAATTTTGGATCAAGATGGCAAGAGGAAAGGATCTAAGTGACTGTGAAACAGGGGTCATTATTGGGGCACCATAGGCACTGGTCTACAAAAATGTAGTTGAGTCATCCTTCACCATATTCTCGACAAGTGGGCAAATGCATGTATGGTGACACCAAGAGAACAGTACAGGCCTGATGCTTGACCCCTACAGTGAGGGGGTCCAGAGGCTCTGTTATGTTGTGGGGGGCATTTTCCTGGCATGGTTTGGGTCAAGTTGTCCCCTTTGAGGGAAGGATCACTGCAAATCATTACAAAGTTATTCTGAGTGATCACCTTTATCGTATGGTGACACATTTCTATCCTGATGGGAGTGGTCTCTTCCAGGATGACAATGCCCCCATCCACAGGGCACAAGGGGTCATATGCTATGGCCTGCACAGTCATCAAATCAACCCAATTGAACACTTATGGGAGATTTTAGACCTGTGTATTAGACAGCGCTCTCCACCACCATCATCAAAACACCAAATGAGGGAATATCTTTTGGAAGAATGGTGTTCATCCCTCCAGTAGAGTGCAGAGACTCGTAGAATCTGTGTCAAGAGCATTGAAGCTGTCCTGATGGCAATTACAATACTGAAATATCATAATTGGATAAGTCTCCAGCCCCCTGAGTTAATACTTGGTGGAAGCATCTTTGGCAGCAGTTACAGCTTTGAGTCTGTTGGGATAGGTCTCTACCAAATGTGCACACCTAGATTTGGCAATATTTAACCATTCTTCTTTACAAAACTGTTCAAGCTCTGTCAAGTTCCTTGTGTTGATGGACAGCAAAGTTCAAGTCATGCCACACATTTCCAATTGGATTTAGTTCTGTAGCTCTTGCCACTGGCCTCTCTAATACATATTTTTCATCCAGTTTGGAGGGATGGCCTGATCTAGGTGGTGCCATACACCTTCCATTTGTTAATAATCGTCCTGACTGTTCTCCAAGAGATATTCAAGGGCTTTGATATTTTGTAATACCCATCCCCTGATCTGTGCCTTTCAACAACTTTGCCCCATGACTTTGTGCTCATGGTTGTCTTTGCTTTGAAATGTTCTACCCAGCAGAGAGAACCTACAGGAACTGTTGAGTTTATCCTAAAATCAAGTGAATCACAACAATTTAGGCCACTTAACTTGGTGTGTGATTTTGAAGGTGATCATTTACACATGAGCAACTTTTATGCTATTACAAGGGGAGTAGACATTGATGCAAATAAGCTTTTTCCATTTTTATTGTAAATTAATTTGCTACAAATGTCTAGAATATTACTTTCACTTGGAAGTTTTGGGGTAGGATGTGTAGATCAATTATGATTACTTTTTAAATCAGACAATAAGGTGTCAAAAAGTGAAACATTTAAAGGGGAGGTATAGACTTTCTATAGGCACTATATATATATATATATATATATATATATATATATATATATATATATATATATATATGTATGTATTTAAAAAGTAACAATTACAATACAATTCCTACATTACAGAAACCAAAACAAGATATAAAATGCTGATCACACAGACCAAGAAGCAATGAAGCAGCTCCAAACATTTCCCCTGAAGAAGCACAAGCATAATTAATCCAAGACACTCCAAATGCAGGGTTATTATAATGGATGCTCATTATCATCTTTTACATTCTCTCAACTTGCCAAGCTTCCTGTGAGCCAGGTCTGCAGGCACAAGTGAACACCACATGAGCTCCAACTTCTTTCTCCCTTCCCTAGTGACCACTTCATAACTATGAATTATTGTTGCATTGGCTGTAAAAAAAAAAAATAAAATAAGAAGTGCAGTTCAGTGTTGAGATTGAGGACTGGCCTGCAGTCATACAAGCTAGCAAGCTCATCTACGAAAAACCTCTGAGGCTTAACAGCTCAGGACTGGTCACTGCTTGCCTGGCTGTTCGTTCCTGAGTGCACACTGAAACAGTTAGATACTGGCAAGCAGGCTTTCTGGGATACTTCTAAAGATGTCATGCTTCGAGTTACGGAAGCAGCATACTTCAGAGTCAGAGTCAACTTTACTCTCACCATTAATGGATTCAGATGCAACTGAACTACAATGCTGTTAGAAGGCCTGAGGGAAGAACAACCCCAAAACACACAGATACAAAGACACGCACATATGCACTCATACACATCTATACTGAAACACACTCACAATTGTTTTGTAATCTAAAGATCTGCAACAAAGACTAGTTGTTGCTGTTTTATGTTTTTTTCAATATCCAGTAGAGATGCTTTTCTGTTGGAGTGAGACATACTCGAATGTTTTAGACAAGATTAATGAATACTTTGGAGAATGCAATGTCAAACATCACAGCTTTAGTATAACTTTTGGAAACATCACAATCAGAGACTTATTTTCAAATATTTGTAAAAATGTTTTCAATGGGCCTTTGACACTTACGGTCTGATGCAGACTGAAGTGTGGTTCAATTAGTTGGCCATGTATGTGAAACCTCTTGATAGCGATTGGTGACAAATCGCACCAGAAAGCGGATTAAACCAAACGGGCTGAGACCATTAGAAAAGGGTGGTCTTGGTTCCGTTGAAAGCGAACTCGCTATGTTTGTGAGATTGCTGATTCACTTATAAATAAACAAAAGAAAACTGTGGAAGTGACATTCTGAAATGCAAAGAAACTGCCAGCCATGTCATTCTGTCAAGCCCTACAAACTACTACAAAAATTAAAGGTTTTATAATCAGACTTACAGTAATGGCCATAATTCAAGCCTTCTAATATTCTTTAGATGTCGCAAACGTATTTTCCTTTTGGGAAAAACTCTACTTACATTTAATTTATTTAAATTACTAAAGATAATATTCCTAAATGTAACTCTAAAACCAATTTTATCTTCAGCTGGATCTCTAATTTAAATTTCCCACTTCTTCAGGGCAATTAACACGTCTAACTAATAATTTGGCTAACACCTAAATAATGTTTTAATACTAAAATAGTAGAAATTTAACCATAATGTAAGCCTAAGTTTAAAAGGAGTCCGCTACTCCTACTTAATTCTAAATTTGGCTAACAATGCCAAAACATCACTGTAAAAACAACATCATTGTAATTGTAAGATCACACAATTATTATTATTATTATTATTATTATTATTATTATTATTATTATTATTATTATTATTATTATTATTATCAGCAGTAGTGGTAATAGTAGTAGTATGAAAAATACAATGACATTTAAGGCTAATTACTTCTCCAGCAGCTCAAAATGCTCCAATTCACCCCAGTAAACCTTGTGTATACATTTCAGTATCCAAGAACTAATGCATTATTAATTAAATGTAAATTTCATTTCTAACAGGTGGAAAAGTATGTCATAGGACCTGACGTCAATTTAATTTCATTTTATTCATTAATGATCAAGGCACTACGGCATCTCTGAACACCTGCAAAAATATAATTAGTACCCTGAAAGGAAACAAGATCTTCCTTCTTTGGTATAGCCCCCGGGTTTCTAAAGTAGCATGCGTAGCACAACCCCCAAAGCATGCAGCTCACAGCAAAGATTATCCCTTAATTGAATTCAGTAGCATCTCAGTTCTAGATACAGCTGCACCCCTGCAATTTGAAACATAAGACTCTTCCTTTACCAGTATCTTCCGTGACACCACATTTCACCATAGACAACACCTAAGGATGAATGGATAGGGCGTAGTCAAACAGCAATAGACAAAATTCAGAATTGTATGCATGGTAAATAATATTTCAAGTGAACTCTTATGCATCCTCTGAAACAGAACATTGAAAATTAATTAAAATACCTGCAAATCTACAAATCAGGAATGTAAAGATAAAATGCACGGATAGAATAAATTAATGAATGCAGACACAAGCAGCAGCAGGTCCAAAACGAGTTGTGTCTGAACAAACGATTGTCTTTCAGAACTGCCAAAGCTGTCCCCACATACACTCTCTTAGAGTCAATGCTCTCCAGTTTGAATGGATAATAGACTCACCCTGTGAGATTGTGCCGTGTCATTTAGTTCATCATAAGTCCACCCACAAGTGTTCAAAGTACGTTTGCAGCACTCTTTAGATGCATAGATCAGTATTTCCAAACCAGTGTGCCATACACACAGATAAATAATACATACATACATACATTAATACAAACTAACTTCTCATTCATTTAATATAAGTAGGTGTGCTCTTAATTTCATAAAAGGAAAACAATCAAAATCTTGAATATGAACAGTGATATCGAATAGCAGTGCTAAATGGAGAAACTTGACACAATGTATTACATCAGGAGGTTATCTACCCCATTTTAGGCTCTTACAACAGCCTGAACAGCAACCCCAGCCATAATCAAAATACCAAGCTATGCCCATACAAATCTACACCCAGTCTAGTTAACTCTCTAACCTTAACAAAGTCTAGGTTTACATTCCACCAACTACTACAAGCAAACGTATAAAACCCGCAATCTTATACATAAAAGCACATAACACAGCAACCAACACAAAAATTTCAAGAATAATGCCCCCCCCCACCCCCCAGATAGATAGATATATAGGTTTTGGTTGTTGATAGATAGATAGATAGATAGATAGATAGATAGATAGATAGATAGATAGATAGATAGATAGGTCTGCACTGAATATAAAGTCTGCTAAGGATCAATAAGGGCTGTGTTATTTCATTTGTCTTGAAAATACAACGTAATCTCAAAGTGGTGCCAAGGAAAATACTATACTGAAACCTGACCTGAGTGACAACTGAAATGGTGTTAAGGCTGCAGAGACTGTTACACATTAGTCTGCACTGTGGCAAGATTAGTGTGTTGGAAAATTAATGCATGATGCATTAGGGACTGAAAATGTCTTCTCCCTGTGGATGGGTTGTGTCAGATAACCGGATAGCCTATTAGAGTTCACATCAGTCATTGCAAGTGCTGCTCACGTTAAGTCTACTCCATGCAGTGCAAGATCTCACAATAAATAGCTTAGTTTGTTACTTCATCATTCATTAATAATTCATATTTTACTGTCAAAGTATTACATCATACACACTAAATAAAACAAATAACCTTTAAATATAGAGAATTTATAATTTTTTACACAAAGTCAAAGTTTCCATTACATGTCGTGCTGCCTAGTGTGTTGTGTAATTTGTGTACAAACTATACAATTCCCTCGTATGCAGAGCAGTCAAAATCACATGCTTACACTGCTGTGTAGTGAGGGGGATTATGTTCAATAGATGAGGTACACAGGCGTCTGATCTGAAGTAAAATATATGATCAATGGGAAGACAGGCAGTTGGAGATCTCCAAGAGCAACGAGGAACACAGACCCGTGGTTTAAAATAATGACCATTGTTCTTACGGTAAACAAAACACAATTTAAGGCATTAGCTGGTGCTGCAAATTTCCTCATACAGGGAAGAACAAATTAAAGGTCAGCACTGAAGGAAATAAGCTGTCAGATCTTGTTTTCAACTGCTAGCCTGTGGAGCCTTGCAAACGATAAATAACATGAAGTCAAACCAAACTGGCAAAGGATTTCTCTGATTTAACTGGCAGCTAACGACACATGGAAAGACAACATCAATATTAAACTGCTGTAGGTCTGTCGGGTAAGAGCACAGTTTATTTGTTTTATATTAAAGGGGCCAACAGCTTACTTTAAAGTGATTGTTTCTAGCCCTGCACTGCTGTGTTTGTTTTGTTGCCTTCTTTGATACACAAAAAAATAAATAAACAAAACAAATAAAAAAGAGCATGATGTTTCTGAAATATAAAATACAGTTAGGTCCATAAATATTTGGACAGTGACACAATTGTCATCATTTTGGCTCTGTACACCACAATGGATTTGAAAGGAAACAATCAAGATGTGCTTTAAGTGTAGACTTTTATCTTTAATTTGAGGGTAGTTACATCCAAATTGGGTGAACAGTGTAGGATTTACACCCATTTGTATATGTGGCCCCCCCAATATTAGGGGCTGAAAAGTATTGTGACAAACTAACATAATCATTAATTAAATTGGGAGTCTCAAAACATGGTTGCAAATCCTTTGCAGTTAATGACTTCTGAAGTCTGGAACATATAGACATCACCAGATGCTGGGTTTCTTCCCTGGTGATGCTCTGCCAGGCCTGCACTGCAGCTGTCTTTAGTTCCTGCTTGTTCTTGGGGCGTTTTGCCTTCAGTTTTGCCTTAGAAATCAAAACAAACCAATTAGAGAGATAGCAAAAACATTAGGTGTGGCCAAATCAACTATTTGGTACTTTCTTGAAAATACATGTAAAGAACAAACTGGTCAGGAACATCAAAAGGCCCGGAAGACCACAGACAACAACTATGGTGGATGACAGAAGAATTATGTCCCTGGTGAAACCCCTTCACAACAGTTGGCCAGATGAAGAACACCCTCCAGGAGGTAGACATATCTGTGTCAAAGTCAACAATCAAGAGAAGACTTCACCAGAGTAAATACAGAGAGTTTACCACAAGATGTAAACCATTGGTAAGCCCCAAAAACAGGAAGACCAGATTAGAGTTTGCCAAAAACACATCTAAAGAACCCTGTACAGTTCTGGAACAACATCCTATGGACAGATGAGACAAAGATCACCTTGTACCAGAATGATGGGAAGAGAAGAGTATGGAGAAGGGAAGGAGCTGCTCATGATCCGAAGCATACCACCTCATCTGTGAAGCATGTTATGGCGTGGTCATGTATGGCTGCCAAGGGAACTGGTTCCCTTGTATTTATTGATGATGTGACTGCTGACAAAAGCAGCAGGATGAATTCTGATGTGTTTCGAGCTATATTATCTACTCAGATTCAGCCAAATACTTAAAAACTCATTGGACGGCGCTTCACAGTGCAGATGGACAATGACTCGAAGCATACTGCGAAAGCTACCCAATACTTTTCATTGGCCAAGTCAATCACCAGACCTGAATCCAGTTGAGCAGCATTTCACTGAAGGCAAAACACCACAAGAACAAGCAGGAACTAAACACAGCTGCAGTGCAGGCCTGACAGAGCATCACCAGAGAAGAAACCCAGCATCTGGTGATGTCTATATGTTCCAGACTTCAGCACATCTTGATTGTTTCCTTTCAAATCCATTGTGGTGTACACAGCCAAACTGATGAAATTGTGTCACTGTCCAAATATTTAAGGACCTGACCTCAGAAACATCATGCTCTTTTTTTATTTGTATTGTTTACTTTGTGTGTGTGTGTTGTATGTAGGAATAGTTGACAATTTCAATGCAGTAGACTTTAGCAGTAGGACATATAATAGGGTCCCTACTATGTATGGTTTATCTATAATAAATAATGCATTTAATGAAAAATGTTTGCCATCGAAGCACTGCATTGTCACTTACATCGATATCTCTGCATTCAATAGATTTTCACAGTATTTCATGGCTAAGGCCAGAGCCTAGCACTTGACCCAGAACAACATGATGATATTCACCTTTAACAAACTGCACAAATGTGTCTAACAAAGGAAAGATGGACCTAACAACCATTACTACAAAAAAATCTAATTAATGTTTAGGTGTATCAGAAATTAAATTGAATATGCATAATACACAATATCCTTTTCAAGGTCTTTTAGGCACATCTCTAAGAAGCTTCTGATGACTAATATATGATCTTCATGTGTACTTAACAAACACCAATTGATTGTACTTCAAGGAAGTCTGGAGGGCTCCAGTTGACCGCCCACATGTGTTATTCCACAAAAGACCCAACACAAAGCTGCAAATGTGAAAAGCCATTCACAACAACAGGCACAGCAATATATAATCTTGTATCTGCTATGAAAACATTTTAAAAAATATGTTGATTGTGTTTAATGTTTCTTGGAAAAGTGTCCAGAAGACCAGAAATGCTCCATGCACCAGTTTCAGTGCCTAATGTGAAACATAACAGTGGAGCTAAATATTAACTGCACTTTTTTCTAATGAGAAGCATTCCAATGGCTTATTTAAATAAAGTTTTTTTTTATGAGTATAATGAAGAAGAGAATTTATTATAACTAAAATCACTCGGCATTGCTTTATATGTTTTTTAATATTTACATAATACATTTCATACAGCATGCAGGGTGACCACCTCTGGTTTTAATTAAACCTTTTATTCTAACTTTCAATTTGTAGGTTTCAAATGTGTCAGCACTGTTTCCAGAAAATCCAAAATAGAAAAAATAGATTCCACCAACTCATATATATATATATATATATATATATATATATATATATATATATACAGACGAGTGACGAATTAAAGGAAAAACTTGAATAAATGTGTGGGTGGAGTGGAGGATCATAATTAATGCAGATGCCTCCAAACAGGTGTGCTGCATGACACAATTAAGCAATTAACATCCTATCATGATCTGTGGCATGTATACAAATGCTAAGCAGGCCCAGGTGACCTCTATTTTGGATCAAGGTGTCAAGAGGAAAGGATCTAAGTGACTTTGAAAGAGGGATATGAATGGCAGGAGCTTCAGTCATAAAGACTGCTGAACTGACTAGTGTTCTCAACAAGTGGTTGAGTACTTGTGTGGCATTCACCAACAGACCGGTACAGGCCTGACTGCTTGACCCCTACAGTGAGGGGGTCCGGAGGCTCTGTTATGCTGTGGGGGGCATTTTCCTGGCATGGTTTGGGTCAAGTTGTCCCCTTTGAGGGAAGGGTCACTGCAAATCATTACAAAGTTATTCTGAGTGATCACCTTTATCCTATGGTGAAAGACTTCTATCCTGATGGGAGTGGTCTCTTCTAGGATGACAATGCCCCCATCCACAGGGCACGAGGGCTCACTGAATAGTTTAATGAGTACGAAAATGATGTGAATCATATGCTATGGCCTTCGCAGTCACCAGATCTCAACCCAATTGAACACCTATGGGAGATTTTGGAGCGACGTGTTAGACAGCGCTCTCCACCACCATCATCAAAACACCAAATGAGGGAATATCTTTTGGAAGAATGGTGTTCGTCCCTCCAGTAGAGTCCAGAGACTCGTAGAATCTGTGCCAAGAGCATTGAAGGTGTTCTGGTGGCTCATGGTGGCCAACACCTTACTGAGATGCTTTATGTTGTTTTTTCTTTTAATTTGTCACCCGTCTGTATATATGTGTGTGTGTGTATATATATATATATATATATATATATATATATATATATATATATATATATATATGTGTGTGTGTGTGTGTGTGTGTATAATATATATATACACTCACCTAAATTCTACGTGGCATTGATTCAACAAGGTGCTGAAAGCATTCTTTAGAAATGTTGGCCCATATTGATAGGATAGCATCTTGCAGTTGATGGAGATTTGTGGGATGTACATCCAGGGCACGAAGCTCCCGTTCCACCACATCCCAAAGATGCTCTATTGGGTTGAGATCTGGAGACTGTGGGGGCCAGTTTAGTACAGTGAACTCATTGTCATGTTCAAGAAACCAATTTGAAATGATTCGACCTTTGTGACATGGTGCATTATCCTGCTGGAAGTAGCCATCAGAGGATGGGTACATGGTGGTCATAAAGGGATGGACATGGTCAGAAACAATGCTCAGGTAGGCCGTGGCATTTAAACGATGCCCAATTGGCACTAAGGGGCCTAAAGTGTACCAAGAAAACATCCCCCACACCATTACACCACCACCACCAGCCTGCACAGTGGTAACAAGGCATGATGGATCCATGTTCTCATTCTGTTTACGCCAAATTCTGACTCGAGACTCATCAGACCAGGCAACATTTTTCCAGTCTTCAACTGTCCAATTTTGGTGAGCTTGTGCAAATTGTAGCCTCTTTTTCCTATTTTTAGTGGAGATGAGTGGTACCCCGTGGGGTCTTCTGCTGTTGTAGCCCATCCGCCTCAAGGTTGTACGTGTTGTGGCTTCACAAATGCTTTGCTGCATACCTCGGTTGTAACGAGTGGTTATTTCAGTCAAAGTTGCTCTTCTATCAGCTTGAATCAGTCGGCCCATTCTCCTCTGACCTCTAGCATCAACAAGGCATTTTCGCCCACAGGACTGCCGCATACTGGATGTTTTTCCCTTTTCACACCATTCTTTGCAAACCCTAGAAATGGTTGTGCGTGAAAATCCCAGTAACTGAGCAGATTGTGAAATACTCAGACCGGCCCGTCTGGCACCAACAACCATGCCACGCTCAAAATTGCTTAAATCACCTTTCTTTCCCATTCAGACATTCAGTTTGGAGTTCAGGAGATTGTCTTGACCAGGACCACACCCCTAAATGCATTGAAGCAACTGCCATGTGATTGGTTGGTTAGATAATTGCATTAATGAGAAATTGAACAGGTGTTCCTAATAATCCTTTAGGTGAGTGTATATATATGTATATATGTTGGCCCAAACATCTTGGAGAAATAACCACAGTTCTTCTGTGGATTTAGGCAGCCTCAGTTGCTTCTCTCTCTTCATGTGATCTCAGACAGACTCGATGATGTTGAGATCAGGGCTCTGTGGGGGGCCATACCGTCACTTCCAGGACTCCTTGTTCTTCTTTACATAAGAACATAAACCCATGTTGACTATCTCCAAGAATATGGTTTTCATTAAGATGCTCCTCTATTTTCTGTCTAATAATTTTTTCCAACATTTTACAGGTGATGCAAGTGAAACTGATTGGTCTGTAATTTCCTGGCTCAGTTTTGTCCCCTTTCTTGTGGATTGGTATGACATTTGCCATCTTCCAGTCAGTTGGCAGATCCCCTGTTCTAAGTGTCATTTGGAATATTTGACTGTTGGAAATATCCCATCTGGCCCAGGTGATTGGTTTGTTTTTAATTCTGCTAGTCCCTTTAGTACCTCCTCCTCATTTATCCTGATCTATTTTAGGATTTGACTGGACTGATTGTTAACCTGTGGCATGTTATCTGTCTTTTCTTTTCTAAAAACCTCTGTGAAATACTAATTTAGAACATTTGCTTCATCTTGTTTGTTTTCCAAGATACTTCAATTTTTGCCCTTCATCTGTTTCACTTCCTCCCTTATTGTCCTCTTGCTGCTGTAATATTGAAAAAAGCTCTTTGCATTAGTTTTAGTTCCAAGAGCTATGTTTCTTTCTATTTCCCTCTTTGCTTTCCTGATCCCTTTCTTAAGATCTCTTTGCAGCTCAACATATTCTATGCATTTTGTTTCGTCTCTGTCCCTTTTGTATGCGCTATACAACATTTTTTTCTGCATACCTCTATTAAACCATGTTGGCCACTGTTTTTTGGTCCTCAGTTTGCTAAGTTTTGGTACAAATTTCATTACACTGAAGATAGTTCTTAATGACTGTCGCTGTATGTTTGGGGTCATTGTCATGCTGCAGAATAAATTTGGGGCCAATCAGATTCCTCACTGATGGTACTGCATGATGGATAAGTATCTGCCTGTACTTCTTAGCATTAAGGAGACCAAATTCTGACCAAATCCCCAACTCCATTTGCAGAAATTCAGCCCCAAACTTGCAAGGAACCTCCACCACTGTTTTTTAGTGTTTCACTGTTGCCTGCAGACACTCATTCGTGTACCGCTCTCCAGCCCTTCAGCGAACAAACTGACTTCTGCTACAGCCAAATATTTCACATTTTGACTCATCAGTCCAGAGCACCTGTTGCCATTTTCTGCACCCCAGTTCCTGTGTTTTCGTGCATAGTTGAGTCACTTGGCCTTGTTGCCACGTCGGAGGTATGGCTTTTTGGCCGCAAGTCTTCCATGAAGGCCACTTCTGACCAGACTTCTCCGGGCAGTAGATGGGTGTACCAGGGTCCCATTGTTTTCTGCCAATTCTGAGCTGATGGCACTGCTGGACATCTTCCGATTGCGAAGGGAAGTAAGCATGATGTGTCTTTCATCTGCTGCAGTAAGTTTCCTTGGTTGACCACTGCGTCTATGGTCCTCAACGTTGCCTGTTTATTTGTGCTTCTTCAAAAGAGCTTGGACAGCACATCTGGAAACCTCTGTCTGCCTTGAAATGTCTGTCTGGGAGAGACCTTGCTGATGCAGTATAACTACCTTGTGTCTTGTTGCTGTGCTCAGTCTTGCCATGGTGTATGACTTTTGACAGTAAACTGTCTTCAGCAACTTCACCTTGTTAGCTGAGTTTGGCTGCTCCTCACCCAGTTGTATTCTTCCTACACAGCTGTTTCTGTTTCAGTTAATGATTGTGTGTCAACCTACATATTGAATTGATGATCATTTGCACCTGTCTTGTATAATTGTTTAATCATACACCTCACTATATGCCTACAAAATCCCTGACTTTGTGCAAGTGTACCTAGAATAATTGATGCTGTTTTGAAGGAACAGGGTGGTCACACCAAATATGGATTTGATGTAGATTTTTCTTCTGTTCACTCACTTTGCATTTAGTTCATTGATAAATATAATCTATTAACATGTCTATTTTTGAAAGCATTCTTACTTCACACCTGCCTAAAACTTTTGCACAGTACTGTATATATACAGTATATATATATATCCTGAGCTCAGGAAACAATAAGGCAGGGATGTGGGGAAATCAGTGCTTTTATTTAGCAGTGCGCTAGCTAGGTCAACAAAACCTAGCTCTTTGTTAAGCATAATCTAAACTGGTGCACAGCTTCCTCTCTACATAAATAACTAATAATAACAAAGACAACACAATAGCAGACCAAATTTGTAATCCATTCTCAAAAGTTCGTAATCCATACTGAAAGTCCCACTACCATTATCATGGTTTTCCTCGATACTCTTCTCTTCACACTTTCATGCTCCACTCCTCTCTCAGGCTCTCCACCATGCCTCTCCACATCAAGAAGCCAGGTACTTCCCTGTTTTATCAAGGTGGAGAGCCAGTCATGTTGGGAACAGTAATTCCCCTCCCCTGGGGTTTGGGGAGGTATAGGGCAGTTTGGGAATCTGTACCACGCATATTCCCATCTTTAGAAAAAATTAAGGGGCTCTCAATACATTTGTAGTTTTCATGTGTTTATACTTATATTGGTTTAGCTGATGAACAGCCATTGTGGTGCTGTATTCAATAAACATTAATCTTTCACCTGTAAACAAAATACAAAGGACAGTGAAAACTAAGCAATCAAAAGCAACTAACATAATTTCATAGTAATGTACATTTTACTAAAGTGAAGGTGTTACTTTGGGATTACGTCAACAGAGAATTGTTTGACATCAATGTAAGGCCGGGGTGATTGTTTCAAGTAAATTTGAACATATACCAACCATCTACCCTGAAATAATCACTGTTCTTTAAAATGAAAAAGAGCACTCCATGTTTTAATGGAGTTGAGTAGGATAGATGCAACTGCCACCTGTATTTCACCCTGTCTTTGCCCATTTCTTGTATTCCTTTCTGAAAGCCTCCATACCTGTGGTTAGGAGCAGTTGTTTAACTTGTAGTGGCGTTCCGCTTAAAAGTGCAGTTGAGCTGGAGCTGAAAGGCTGTTGAGGAGCATGAGAAGGGGTGATAGGATCAAGAGAGAGAAATTAAGGAAACAGAAGTGAGCCTCAGGGGAAATTATTTCGGAACCCAAATGGAGAAAGTACATAAAAGATGACCCTTTCAACTTGCAGACTTTATGCAAGTTATAACATGGGGTTAACTATTTATATGAAACATATGATGCCCCAGTCAAGGAAATAACTGCCCTGGAGCACATTATCCTACATATGTTCTGTATTTATTTCTCTTACATCCCCCTTTACTGTGCTCAGTACGTAGATACCTTGCAGATCAGATAAGGGCGCTGAGTCAGTTCAGTTCACTGATATCACCCACACAGCCCTTGGGGCAGACACTTTGCCAAATGCCTCATAGGAATATTTCAGAGACGACCTCAATTTTTGTTGGCCTTCCACTTTAGGTGTGTGTTACCCATGCTGGTTTGAAAGGGGCAGGTTTTTAATGATGTGTTGAAGAGCCTCCAAATGCCATCATTGTAACATTTATGAATGAGAGGGCATCTATGTGCTGTTGTGCACTGAATATAAAGTCTCAGAGGGAAGTTTTATTGTGTTATCCCTTGAAGGCTGGATGTCTAGTTCTGCAGAAAAGAGTGAGGTCTCCTTTCCATAATGCAGAATACATTAAGTTAAATCACTTTCTTCACCCTCCCAATGACAGGTACATCTCTCCTGATGTTTACTGCTCAGGTTATGTTCGGTCAACACATTTTTTCCAACCTAAGGGCAGTTTACTCCCCTGTGTTATGAAATGTAAGTCTAGTAAAGGGACACATTTAAAGGTGTAGAGATATGTGAATATAGCTCATAATTCGTATACCAGAAGGCTATCCTGGCATGAGAGAAAAGACACAATGCTGTCTAAACATGCTGTCATGACTTGTGTGGCAGCTATTTTCCTTTTATTCAAGATAATTTATGTAAGCGGTTGGCCTCGTATCTTTATTTTAATGGGAAATAGTTTATAAACATGTATCGTTGGTGGTTTACTAAGCTTTCACACACTATCAAATGAACATTCAAGTGACTCAGACAAAACAAGTCACATTATATTATTTTCAATATTAAAGCTAGAAGGAAACACAAAGTCACTGTTTTGATTCAGCTGAAATGTACAAATATGGTAAACAAGAAAAGTTCATAAATAAACTTTTTCACAATACTGTACATTTGTATTTGTTCAGCTTTCACAGCCAGATATGTTGATGTGGTCATGATAGAGATTGCTCTGGAGTGCATTTTCAGTTGATAATTTCTTAATTACTTCAATATGGGTTAAATCCCTCTGCTTTAATGTAAACAATTAGTCTAATTACCCTCTTTGCCTTGTTATTTTAAATGCTCAGGGGGAGGACAGCAATGCCCCTTTCACACAACTTCATGTTTCAAATAGTCTGATATAAACACACTATTTCTAAAATTCCTCTGCCACCCATATATTTGATTAGTTAGACATCAGATGGACCACTCACAGGAAGGCTACTGATTTACCTATAGCCAAAAAAAGAGCAAGGGGATAAACACTGTTTGTGTACGTCATCCTGACGGTTCTTTGTGGGACCTTCTCTTCTCTCGTGTTCAGATTGCTTTCCATGATTTGATGACAATTATTGACTTAAAATAATGTCTTCTTCATTATGCTATTACATCATGTGGTTTTGATTAGCAATCCATCAATAGGTTAAGTGATTTATTATGTATATACTTGTACACACAAAACTGTATTCCTGCAGTAACACATTTGTTTATTTTTCTTATTGTTTGTTTGTGTGGATAGTAATATTTTGTATTATTTTACATTAAAAACTATGTACTATGTACCAAAGTTTCAGCAGTCCAATAATCAAAATAAATTTGTACTTAGTTTCTGATGTTTTCACTTGTTTTAGTTTCTTAACACCTCATGTCCAACACTGCTTAAATTCGCAATATGTGTGAATGTTCTTCAGAGTATGAAAATATGATTCCTCTTTATGGACCCTCGTAATATGAAGATGATCATTCTAATTTTCCATGTTCTGCTCGGAAAGGGGTTGCACCTGACACATTCAATGCAAAAGATTTGAACAATAGCTAAAATATAATAGTCATCACGGCATATTTAATGAAAAAATAAATAAAATACAAATCCTACTGATTTGGCAAAGTTTCTTGGGGGGCTGAAGGCAAACATGGCACTGATGTTTCTTGGAAGACATTTTCTACAAGCCTGTCACAGTGGGACGCCTCCACAGCTGGTGTGACTTAGGCTGGTTTTAAATAATTAGAATAATCATGAATACAATCAGGAAAGAGACTCTACAGCACAGTCCTATGTGACTTACCAGATCCGCTGCAGCCGAAAGACCATAATGGAAACTAAGGGAGTCGTCTTTGCTGTTATCTTGACACAATCCTGATCAATTCGTTTTTGTTTTTATTAATTAATTGATAATTAATTGATTGACAGCACTTAGCTTTTCCCATCCAGGATGTATGACCTCACTTACTGTACTTGACTGTGTAAATTGGAAGTTGTAAAATGTAATATATTTTGAGTTGCTATGTTTTATGTAAATAATTGATTGATGCCTTTACTTAACTGTATTTTTGCACTTTGTTTTGCACTTATGTTGTAAGTCATCATGGATAAGGGCGTCTGCCAAAGAAATAATAATAATAATAATAATAATAATAATAATAATAATAATAATAATAATAATAATAATAATATTTTTCATCTGCTTTTTTTATCCTTTCATATAATGAGTGAGTGAATGGCAGATAGTGAATTTTCCCTCTTTAGATTCAGCTAAGTGGATGTCCAGAATGACTTTGGTATAACAGGAGTTCTTTTTGATTTTGAATTAAAAACCTGCTTCGGAAAAATTAATCAAAATAGGACTGAATCTCATTGTTTCACAGCAGTGCGGTAATGCAAAGCAGGATCTCGGTGGACTGATACTGTGGAAAATACCTCTTCAAAGTTTGTTGACAGTGTGTTATGCTACTATTTAGTATTACTGCTAGACAGCAAGATGTGTTTACTTAATTGCCAGATCAGCCCATTAAGCTTTGTTAATGTCTGTAATAAGCACAGATCACTAGGTTCTTGTATTGAACTGAGTTCCAAGGGCTTTGAATGGGATTCCGAAGTAGTTTTATTGCCTAGGTTGTAAACACTGCCCCCTGTGTATACACTCTGTATTGCAGGACTGGGCAGTTTCATTTGAATGTGAGAGCTGTTCATTCCCTCCAGCTGCCATTACAGCTCCACTGCTTCCACCCTATAGACTACTGAGTTGATCAGTTGCTCCACAACTCAAAGTAATCATTTGGGAGTGAGACAACAAGCTGTACAGAATAATAAATTGCCTTTTTTATGTGTAATAAAAACTGTTATCTATTGTTAGATAAAACTATACAAAACATACACTCACCTAAAGGATTATTAGGAACACCATACTAATACTGTGTTTGACCCCCTTTCGCCTTCAGAACTGCCTTAATTCTACATGGCATTGATTCAACAAGGTGCTGAAAGCATTCTTTAGAAATGTTGGCCCATATTGATAGGATAGCATCTTGCAGTTGATGGAGATTTGTGGGATGCACATCCAGGGCACGAAGCTCCCGTTCCACCACATCCCAAAGATGCTCTATTGGGTTGAGATCTGGTGACTGTGGGGGCCAGTTTAGTACAGTGAACTCATTGTCATGTTCAAGAAACCAATTTGAAATGATTCGACCTTTGTGACATGGTGCATTATCCTGCTGGAAGTAGCCATCAGAGGATGGGTACATGGTGGTCATAAAGGGATGGATATGGTCAGAAACAATGCTCAGGTAGGCCGTGTCATTTAAACGATGCCCAATTGGCACTAAGGGACCTAAAGTGTGCCAAGAAAACTTCCCCCACACCATTACACCACCACCACCAGCCTGCACAGTGGTAACAAGGCATGATGGATCCATGTTCTCATTCTGTTTACTCCAAATTCTGACTCTACCATCTGAATGTCTCAACAGACTCATCAGACCAGGCAACATTTTTCCAGTCTTCAACTGTCCAATTTTGGTGAGCTTGTGCAAATTGTAGCCTCTTTTTCCTATTTGTAGTGGAGATGAGTGGTACCCGGTGGGGTCTTCTGCTGTTGTAGCCCATCCACCTCAAGGTTGTACGTGTTATGGCTTCACAAATGCTTTGCTGCATACCTCGGTTGTAACGAGTGGTTATTTCAGTCAAAGTTGCTCTTCTATCAGCTTGAATCAGTCGGCCCATTCTCC
Source organism: Amia ocellicauda (assembly GCF_036373705.1). NCBI lineage: Eukaryota > Metazoa > Chordata > Actinopteri > Amiiformes > Amiidae > Amia > Amia ocellicauda. The sequence goes on along the minus strand of NC_089867.1, from coordinate 12,979,548 downwards.
TCTGACCTCTAGCATCAACAAGGCATTTTCGTCCACAGGACTGCCGCATACTGGATGTTTTTCCCTTTTCACACCATTCTTTGTAAACCCTAGAAATGGTTGTGCGTGAAAATCCCAGTAACTGAGCAGATTGTGAAATACTCAGACTGGCCCGTCTGGCACCAACAACCATGCCACGCTCAAAATTGCTTAAATCACCTTTCTTTCCCATTCAGACATTCAGTTTGGAGTACAGGAGATTGTCTTGACCAGGACCACACCCCTAAATGCATTGAAGCAACTGCCATGTGATTGGTTGGTTAGATAATTGCATTAATGAGAAATTGAACAGGTGTTCCTAATAATCCTTTAGGTGAGTGTATATAGTAATATAAAGTAGTACATAGAAGAAGAAAAAGCATTCTGAATTTCAAACTTGTGCACACTGTGACTTGATTTTAATAATCTATAAGGTTTGCATTTTCCAGGCCTTGCTGAATTCAAATGTAGTCTCCAAGGTAAAAGAAAAACCTAAACCAAAAAAACACACGTAAAGCTTCATAGGAACATCAACAAAGCTATTGTACTCACATTGCATGAAAAACAAAGTGGTCTGTCTACACGAAATATGTTTTGAGGAGTAGAACTTAAAGAAAACGCAGGCACACACACACACATACTGCTGGTAAAGAAACATTATTGTTATGTGATACAAGCAACATGATAAAAGACCCACAGAGTGTAGGGAAGCTGCCTGGCAGCTTTTTAATTCTCTAAACAGCGCCATTATGTAAATAATGTTGCTCTCAGTCACACAGTTACTGTTGTCTTGCTTATATAACTGTCATAATGCCATAGCAGCTATTTGCCAGGTGACAGCAGGAGATGGTTACAGGGACAAATGGGGCCCTGGTATGCCTCTTCTAAGAGCAAAGAAAGAGAGCTTAAATCGTATCTCCACTGTAAAGAACTGTTAATTGTGTTCAAAAGGAAGATGTAGCCAATTTGAATGCAAACCTTTTCAACCCCCTCCACCTCCACCTGTGACATCTTTTTATTATGGCTTCAGCTGAGTAGGTTGGATAAATTAAGAAGCAATTATTGACATTGCAGAAAAGGAAAGGAAGTAGCTGGGTGAACAGAGTGAGGTATTTTAACAACTAGTTGTCCACCTCCTTTGAAATTGAATGTAAGGAGGTTAGCATGGATTCTCTTTGTAAGTGTGGATCAGCTTGTCGGATTCAAATCAGAAATTCTTCTCTCAGAAATCTGTTCAAGGCAATCAAAATATTAGTTTTGTTCATTTTACTATAGATATTTAAATAATAAAAACTTGTGAATAGTTTAGTCAATATGAAGATTGTATATAAACTCATGAAAAACACCTCTGAACACAATAGTGGTCTTGGATTTCTGGAGGATACTGTTTGGTACACATGCAGTAGCGTCAGAGCCTTTCTATTACAATGTTTATGCTGTAATCACAGTCATGCAAGTTATATGTGGGATGTTGCTCTGAACCAAATTGAGGACATTCACAACATCCCCAGATCTTCCTGTATTTTCCCTCTTCTGACCCTCTCATCCTCTCTCGCATCTTTTCCTGCTTGTCTGCTATCTCTGCCTGGATGCACTCGCACCACCTCAAGCTCAACCTCTCCAAATCGGATCTCCTCTTTTTTCCCCACTCTTCCTCACCTTCTGCTGATCTCTCCATCTCGATCCCCTTGGAATCCACCACACTCTCTCCTTCTCCTCTCACCACACCTAGGAGTCACCCTCGATCATGCGGTCTCCTACACTCAGCACATCACCACACTGACACGCACCTGCAGATTCCTGAGCAACATACGACGAATCCATCCCTTCCTCACCAACTACTCGACTCAGCTGCTCGTCCAGTCCCTGGTCCTCTCCCGCCTGGACTACTGCAACTCCCTCCTGGCTGGCCTGCCTGCAACTACTACCCGCCGCTCCAGCTCATCCACAACTCTGCAGCTCATCTGGTATTCTCTCTGCCCTGATTTGCAAAATTTTTGCACTTTGTATTGTGCTTATATTATGTAAGTCGCCCTGGATAAGGGCGTCTGCCAATAAATAAATAAATAAATAAATAAATAAATAAATAAATAAAATTACAGTCTGGCAGTGAGACCTTACCTCACAGGGTAAATATTAAGATCTGTTTTGGTTCATGACATTAAGGCTTGTAACCTATATGCAGAATTTAGTGTTTAAATGAGACTAAATACCACATATATAGATCTTAGTTGATTGTCTGGAGATAGAAATATGAACTAAACATCAGTAGTGTGTGGAGCCTATAAGCTGTTGCCGTTGCTATTCATTTTATAAAAGTTACGTAAAGTAAAACATAAGTTTGTTCTTTCCTTTTGTAAAAAAAAAAGATTTACATATTCAACCAGCAATTAAAATAGAGGTGCTAGGAAACAAGAATGTGGAAGAACATTTGACATTATTGAGGTAAAAATATACGAGGTGCTGTGCAAGTGTGAAAGAACATAATTAACACTCTCCAAATTTGTTCCTCACAAGTTCATCAGAATTCATTACAATTCACTGCTACCAGCCTTTTCTCTTCATGTTTCAAGGTCCTTTGGAGATGGAGATTGTACTATAACGCTCTTCGTATTTTACAGGCGTGACTAGAACTCAATTTGTATTCAGTCAAAACGAATTTTCTGTGCTGTATTACTGACAGTAACCTACTCAAAGTTTGCATATATTCAATAGCAAATCTCCTTTAGAATGTGTTGGGGGAAAATTACACCTTTCTGCTGAGTAATGGGACTTTTGAGATTTTTTGTTAGTGACCGAGTCGAGGATACTACCCAAAGAGTGATGGGATTTTGTCGTTACCATGGAACTCATGAACGTATTGCCTAACCAAGCTGCCTATAGGCCTCTATGCATTGTCACTCAGGCAAACAACCCACATTTTTATGTATGTATGTATGTACAGTGAGGGAAAAAAGGATTTGATCCCCTGCTGATTTTGTACGTTTGCCCACTGACAAAGAAATGATCAGTCTACAATTTTAATGGTAGGTGTATTTTAACAGTGAGAGACAGAATAACAACAAAAAAATCCAGAAAAACGCATTTCAAAAAACGTATAAATTGATTTGCATGTTAATGAGGGAAATAAGTATTTGATCCCCTATCAATCAGCAAGATTTCTGGCTCCCAGGTGTCTTTTATACAGGTAACGAGCTGAGATTAGGAGCACTCTCTTAAAGGGAGTGCTCCTAATCTCAGCTCGTTACCTGTATAAAAGACACCTGTCCACAGAAGCAATCAATCAATCAGATTCCAAACTCTCCACCATGGTCAAGACCAAAGAGCTGTCCAAGGATGTCAGGGACAAGACTGTAGACCTACACAAGGCTGGAATGGGCTACAAGACCATCGCCAAGCAGCTTGGTGAGAAGGTGACAACAGTTGGTGCGATTATTCGCAAATGGAAGAAACACAAAATAACTGTCAGTCTCCCTCGGTCTGGGGCTCCATGCAAAATCTCACCTCGTGGAGTTTCAATGATCATGATAACGGTGAGGAATCAGCCCAGAACTACATGGGAGGATCTTGTTAATGATCTCAAGGCAGCTGGGACCATAGTCACCAAGAAAACAATTGGTAACACACTACGCCGTGAAGGACTGAAATCCTGCAGTGCCCGCAAGGTCCCCCTGCTCAAGAAAGCACATGTACAGGCCCGTCTGAAGTTTTCCAATGAACATCTGAATGATTCAGAGGAGAACTGGGTGAAAGTGTTGTGGTCAGATGAGACCAAAATCGAGCTCTTTGGCATCAACTCAACTCGCCGTGTTTGGAGGAGGAGGAATGACCCCAAGAACACCATCCCTACCGTCAAACATGGAGGTGGAAACATTATGCTTTGGGGGTGTTTTTCTGCTAAGGGGACAGGACAACTGCACCGCATCAAAGGGACGATGGATGGGGCCATGTATCGTCAAATCTTGGGTGAGAACCTCCTTCCCTCAGCCAGGGCATTGAAAATGGGTCGTGGATGGGTATTCCAGCATGACAATGACTAAAACACACAGCCAAGGCAACAAAGGAGTGGCTCAAGAAGAAGCACATTAAGGTCCTGGAGTAGCCTAGCCAGTCTCCAGACCTTAATCCCATAGAAAATCTGTGGAGGAAGCTGAAGGTTCGAGTTGCCAAACGTCAGCCTCGAAACCTTAATGACTTGGAGAGGATCTGCAAAGAGGAGTGGGACAAAATCCCTCCTGAGATGTGTGCAAACCTGGTGGCCAACTACAAGAAACGTCTGACCTCTGTGATTGCCAACAAGGGTTTTGCCACCAAGTACTAAGTCGAAGGGGTCAAATACTTATTTCCCTCATTAACATGCAAATCAATTTATAACTTTTTTGAAATGCGTTTTTCTGGATTGTTTTGTTGTTATTCTGTCTCTCACTGTTAAAATACACCTACTATTAAAATTATAGACTGATCATTTCTTTGTCAGTGGGCAAACGTACAAAATCAGCAGGGGATCAAATATATTTTTCCCTCACTTTATGTATGTATGTATGTATGTATGTATGTATATATGTATACACACACACAATATGTGCAATAGACCATATACCCCTAAAGGATGTTTTATTGGAATTTCAATCCAGATTAAAGCTACCTACAGCTTCTAGGTAAAGTGGCTCTGCATTTTTTTTCGGGGAGGGTTGGGTTGTCTGATTATCTATTTTGATGTATTTATGAATAGAGTGAGGTTGTTGAGTTTTGTACCTTGTCTGACATGTTGTGCATGTAATTTGTATCAATACTTAGGATTGGCGGAGGACCTGTGGAAGTAAAGAGAATTTGATCAATCAAAGTTGAGAAAAGACAGTCTTCCTGACTTACAATGGGCCATTTGAAAGACATTTTCCAGTCTCAGCTGCGCTCACAATGTGATCTATAGAATAGCTGTGCCTGTTTTTCAGGACTCCTTTGTTTCATGGATTTGGCTAGACGTGTCTGTTTGTGTCTGAACACTACTGCAGCGATGGGTTCCAGGTGCTCAACACCGATTCATCAAATGTCCTTTAGACTACAGAGGTGTTTTTATATGTGAGTATGACCACCATTGACACAGGAAGACTGAGCCATGACTCCAGTGTGTTATTCATTTTCACAGTGAGGAGGAATTGTTTCATAACACCCAGTGCAATACATCCACAACTCAAGGTCTTCTGCTTTATCTCTATGTGGCTATTTCAAGTTGTCAGCTCAATCATTCCAATAATACAGATCAAAAGAACAAAGAAAGCAATAAATAGCTGTTGGCTGAATATGAAACACCGCCCACCCCCCCATTAATAAGGGATAATTGCTGCCATTTTAAAATTCACATGATTAGCTCTCACACAACAGGTAGGTATTTTGTAGGGCAGAGAACACAACCAAACAGTTGTAAAGCTTAGTTATTTGATACATAATATAATCATAATAATAACAACAAGGCCCTAGATAAGGGCGTCTGCTCAGAAAAAAATAATTATAATATTAATAATAATAACAGTTGGTTAAAAGATTTTGAAGGTTTGTAATTGAATAGCTGAATATATAATTAATTACTTCTATACCATCAGTCTCTTATGTTAAATGCCTGTCTAAGCATAGCTAAATCACATCACTTTTAGAACTGACATAATTGTCCATCCTTAACGGTTAGGGTTTTAGGGTCATAATTAGCCAGAAGCTCACGTGTTGGTTATTTAATTATTCTTCAAGATCAGCATCATTAGGGATGGTACGATTGACAGCTTGAGATTTCAGATTGAGAAGCAAATATCTAGGTTGTTTCAAATCACCTGTGAATGTTTGCAGAGCCTTATTTGTGACTAATTGAGTATTTAATTACTCGATTAGTCAGTTTAGAAAAGAGTTGCTGACACACATACAGAATTTTTTTACCATATCAAAGACAGCCAAGTTCAAAGCACCAATGAAAATATATGGAGGTGAGGAGAAAGAGAAGGTGAAAAATCAAAACACAAAAATATTCATGTTTTTGAAGTTATTGGCACTGAATTTCAAGGACTCAGAAAAATAAATCATATAAAATCTAGGGCACCATTGAGAGCACTAAAACCTTTTCTTTTGCCTTTGTTCCAAGAAAAACAAGAAGATAGACTTTAATTATTCCAAGTTTATAATTTACTTTGAAGAACATTCCTTTTGTGGAACACCAATTTTGATTAATTTGTTTATGCAACCTTAATTTTCAAAAGCCTCTAAAGAAGCATTTGCTGTATTTGTTGTTAGCTTAATTAAAATTCAGAGGTTCATACTCAACTCTGCCTTAAGATATGTTTTGTGCAAATTCAAAGATGCGGATGTGGAAGCTTTCTGCTAAGTACTGAAAAGTGACAAAAAATATTAGAGATTTAAAAAGATCCCTATTCAAATTCAAATGTGACCGTGTATTATCCTTCGTTGAACACGCAATGCCTATTTTTTGGCTGTCATGTTTAATTGCAGCTGGGCACGTGGAAACACAGAAAGAAATGAGTGTACAATGAAGAATATGAGCTTTAATTATCATTAACTGTCTCAGGATAATTGCTGGTAAAATTATAGAAGCTTTAAAATTCTCCCATGAAAACTAATTAGTTTCTAATTTTATACGTTGCAACACTTCAAAAAGTTTGTGCATAGGTTTGCTTATTGTTCATTTTTTGAAGGGAAGCTTTTCAAACAGTAAGCAAAGGTCATCGTGGTTCAATCCAATGCTCTCTGTGATTGACGGTGCAAGCTCATAGAATTCAGACTAAGCTGCATGTGCTGTGGATGGGATGATAATATTGCTGTCTATTTATTTTGCATTCATTTCCTCAGCTGTTATATTCACGTTTACCTTTATAAACATATTTATATACACTTATTCATCATATACATTGTGTACAATGAGTTTTCAAAAGGATTCTTTATAGAATAGAAATAAACATGATCTTTCTGCTATGTTATTGCAGATGACCCTAAAGAAAAATATATATGCATTTAATATGAATGCTTATATACAAGATAACCTTCTGGATTCAGGATTGATGACATATTCAGACTCTTGTGGCCTAAAAAACGAATTAATACAATTGTTACTCTGCAGTACATGAATACATATTGTCACACATTTGATGTCAAACAGACCAGGAGGAAAGGACAAAATATTATACATTACCACAACTATTTCTAGTTGATATCATTAAAACAGAGGAGAAAATCATAGCTAGCAATATCCTTGATTTACAAATGAAATATCTGGTTGTTGATTCAAAACACCGTCTTTGGTTTGCATATGCCACATTCAGTAGATTATCAGAGTGCTTATGAAAATTAATTAAATGAAGGAAGAAGAAAATACATGTGCACAGCAATACAATACACAATGATGTCAATATATTAAACTGACAATAACTTTATAAGTATAACACCAACAATAAACATCAAGACAACGAGGACTCAATCATATCTTAAATGTAATGAATTCTTTCATTCAGTCATTTTAGGGCAGCAAGAGAAAGCCTACAATATTTTTAAAAAACAAATCAGAAGAGAACTGCACCAATGACAGGAACAGTCCAAAAACTGCCCTCTCCTCCTCTCCCTTCTCTCAGCCTAGGGGATCACTGGCGGTTACTGGGCTATAGCCATGTCTTCATTAGGGTAAGACTCTACAAATTACTGCTGTTGGCCTGTTTCCATTGGGAATACAGGATTCCAGGGGTTATTTACACAAAAGTAATATGTGTCTTGTTTCATTTTGTCTGGTGAGAATCAGAAAACTATGACCCACACAGAAATGGTCAGTGACTCTTACCTACATGGACTTTGTTTTTTTTCACACCCATGAAAAATTGCATATCCATTGTGTTTTCGTTGTTCAAATGTACATTTTTATTAGGCTACATAAAATATAGGTTTGTATAACATTACTTTAATATCATCATCATAATATCATACAGTATTTGCTGATCTAACTGCATGTCATAATCTTGCATTTGAATATGATTCTAAAAAAATACATAAGAACAAAATCACCCTTATTGCTAGAATATTGAGGAAATTGCATTATTATTATTAATATTGTGTTAGGTATGTTTATGTAGCTTTCTATTGGCGCATTTATTCCATCTCCATGGTAGGAACAAGGTTTCTCTTGTGTGACTGGATCAGAACATTATAAAACACCATCACTGCAATCGCATCAGTGTGCACCCCTAGCAGTGCCTGCGCCTTGCCCTAACTACGTACAGACCGGTCTTCAAAAGCTGGCCAGAGAACGACAATTATATTGACACAAACATTTACATTTTATAGACAATTTAAAAAACTCAGTTAAACTACAAACACTACATTTTACTACATTTGTAACCATATATTTTGTGGTTAAAGTTTCTATTTTTCTGTCAACCTTCTGTGCGTGGCCGGCCCCCCTATCATAAAATACACAAATTGGCCCGCGGGTTTATCTAATTGAGTACCCCTGCAATAAGGCACAGAAAATTAATTAGCTGAATTCACTCTGTCAGGACAATTCCAATTTTGATAAATCAATAATATAAAAAACATAAATATAATGTACATACTAAAGCCATATCAATTGAATTAATCATTCCTCTGTCATTTTACATTGTAAAGCCTCTACATTTTGAATAAGTTATATATATATATATATATATATATATATATATATATATATATATATATATATAACACTATGCTGTGCTGTCTTTCACTATCTCATCCACAATGTCACAGAATTTAATGTCTGGACATTTCAGCTGACATCCCACATTTTCTGATGTACTTTCTGAGCACACATTAATCAATGTCATAAGAAGTGTGAGGGAGACTTCTGTTCATGACAGAGAGAAACAGATTTGTATAAACGGCTGAGTATTCGAGAGCAGTAATATACTGGAACATTTAACCATGTTCAGGTTTGATAAGCAAAGACTATTCCTGCTGGCCACAACCTTACAATAATATGAGTGCATGTTTGAGTGTGTTAAGTATAGATATAGATATAACAATTTTCAAAGCAACATTTCAAGTTACAAATAATAAAACTCTACAGCATCCAATTTTATGTAAAACAAAACCAGTGTATTAGAGGTGATGTCCCCTGAAAATGACATTATTAAATGTAAACTTATTCAACTTAATAAATGTAATAAAACCTATCACCTCTGGATTGTTATGATCCAGTCTCAAACACTTGCATACATTTTTATTGGAAACACATAATCAGACCTCAATGGGCACTCTCTCATCCATGTCAATTCTGTCCATGGGTAATTTCTCAACCTACTGAAATAGAATAGCAGACTCTGGGTGGGTCTGTGCGGTAAAACATTACAAATACAACAAGAACAGCAACAACAGAAGAGCTCTCCACTTCTCCACTTTTCCCTGGTTGTCTACCCTGATAGGAACACAACACAGTGCATTTCATCATTTTTGGAGGTGTGTCTGTAATGATCGAAATGAGTCTACGGCTGGACTCGTGGGGAATCAGACAATAGGAGCAATAGGCAGGGTTTGGTCCTTCCATAGATATTCTACAGACATTCATAGGATTCCTTTTGTTTTTAATCCACATAAAATCCTCAGGCTTTAAACAAAATGGTAAAGGCTGTTAAAGTATTCTTGTCTCAGTCACCACTGTAAACCAGGAGGCTGTTTTACAAATATAATCTGTGTTTTAGGTGATTCAGACTCCCAGGCCTCTAACAGAGGTGAATCACTTGTTCATTAACTCCCCTTTGTCACTCATCCTCAGCTGTGCAGGTGTAAGGAGGCGCTCCTGCTGATAAAAGATGTTCCTGCGCCGGCCTCCTACTGTGACAACCGCTGCAGCCATTTTCCAGCGTGCGCCACCTTGGCATCAGCTCAGCAAACACAAAACATCCCCATTACTGTTTAAAACTTAAAACAAAAGGAGACCCTCTTCTGAGAAATGCTGCATTTTTAGATAAAAAGCTAGAAAAGAAAGAACCCACTGTCCGATTCAATGCACAGAGCCGACTCCTTCCACAAGTAGAGACTTCAAAAGCCTCTCTCTCACCTCAATGATACAAGAGCAAGTTCTGAGTTCTGTGCCCATGGTTTCCTTCCTCTAAAATCTCACAGAACGAACAATGAATATAAATCAATGCTTATTTGTGACCTCCCTGTTCCTCATTCCTATACATTGTATTTTGCCTTACAAATTTTGGTTACAAATATCGAATCTTGCTCTGTGCCTGCTGGTCAACTCCAAGAGTGTCTGGTCAGTTGTGTGCTACATGGGAAATACTGGTGCCGTAATCTTTTAAAACTTTTAATGATATGAGTCATTCTCCCAAAACGTACCACTGAGGGTCATCACCAGCTTGGCAATAGTTCCAAAAAGTAAACAGTACATATCTTAACATACATTGTTAGGATGCATACAGAATGAATAAATAAATATGATAGTTTCAATAGTGAAATCCTTAACATTTTCATGTAATTAATAATTTGGTCACATACAGTTGCAGTTTTTTAGTTGCCATTTTGCCACATGCTTTGCAGTCTTCGCAAACATAAGTATTGTTTTTCACTAAAATGGCTCAATATTGTCTGCCTTACTTATTCGTTTTAAACAGAATTTAGACTGATATTTTAACAATTGATAACAAAATAAAACTTTTAAATGGTTATTTAGTATTTTTTTCACACATCACACTTTGTCTTTATAGCCCACAATGTTATTGCCCACCGTAGTATTGAATAGACACTACGGAATCGTAGTTGGATATAACCACATAAATATAGGGTCAGAGAATGTGTGCAGTGTTCTGCAATAATTTAAAATATTTTTTTTCTGCAAGCACTGTGTCCGGAAATCATGTTCAATCGGTACCTAAAAGGGGCATATTTTCTTGTACTCGGCATCCAATAAGATAATTTATTCTGCATTTATAAATAACCTACTGTTGGCGGAAAAATTATAGTTGCTAATATTATAAGGGTTACTATGTGTAAGGAGTGGAACGAGCGATTTTGTTCAAGGTGTCTCATTTGTGATTCAGGTTATAACAGAGACTTCCCTCAGCAAAAAAGATCAACTTTAAGATAATTTAAAGTGGTTTTCCGTGGCCATATTCCGTCTTGTCATATTGAATAAAATCGAATTACAATGAAAAGGTTTTTCTTTGTGTGCTTGTTTTATGTTTGTTGCAGGTTGCAATCGTGTAGCACAGATTTCAGCAGTTCTGCATAGAAACTGCGGACATCAGTGCTACACAACCACAGATATCAAACACTTTATTTAGTTAACAATTAATTGTTTATTGTTCACTGTTTCACTATGACACCTTTTTCTTGAAAATCTACAGCAGCAAAACATCAGAAAGAAACGATAACTAACCCAAATAGTCAGCAAAATAATATGTTGGGTATGCCAGAGAATGAAACATACCCAAACAGCATGCACCTTTTTAAAAAATGTGACATCCATTCAGACTCTCATGAACACCCCCACAGATGCATGAAAACATTGTTGATGTTAAAATTAACATAGCTGACAACCAAGAACACAAGATATTTGTTCATAAATTGTTCGTACATGTTTGGTGTCTTTGTTCCAATCAAGACCCTTTAGACAAGTCTTCAAAATCATGAAAGGCATCGACCACATCAAACCAGAGGAGCTTTTCCAGATCAGCAGGGACACACGCACCCGGGGACACAAATGGGCTTCAAGGCGTTCAAAAACGGAAAACAGGAGACACTTCTTCACACAGAGAGGCGTCACAATCTGGCACAAACTCCCCAGCGATGTGGTTGAAGCTGAATATTTGGGAACATTTAAAGTCAGACTGGATAAGATCCTTGGATCACTCAGTAATTAATGGACACCATTAATAACTGGCTTGTAAACTCTCGCTTGTAAACTTTCTTATTTTCTTATGATAAGGCATTTAATAATTAAAAAAACAAGAATATAATAGATAATTACATGTTCCATTTTTTTACTCGTGTTAACACTAGTGGTACATGTTTTGGGAGAATGACCCATATGTCACTAACATATGGAGGAAATCTGGGTTATAATTCTGACCATTAGTCAAGTATCAGGTCCTAAGAGGGCTGTATCTTATGCCCCATTTCCACTGGTGGACGAGTCCGGTCCCAGACACTGAAATGGGTGTTTCCACTGGCCTAAGTGTCTGGACACGTCCAGGTTTTCTAGACGCTTAACTATCTGGTGAAAGATGTGTCCGTAAGCATCCGTCATGCCCACTAAGGAAATATTTTGTTTTCAGAAGTGAAGATGTGTGCATGACTTGTAGACAGACAGGAAGAGAAATGCATCAGATACATGGAGTGGTAGCAACCAATTTTATTAATATTTTATGAACAACTGGACAGTGTTTCAGGCTGTTGTCCTGTGAATGATGTGCCGGTCTCTACAACAGCTCCGCAGAGACAATCGGTATGAAGGCAAACATGATTTAATTAACACGTGCCCATTTACAAGTTCATTGAATTAATAAATAAATACAGCAGATCTGGGTTTCCCTCTAAAAAAATAAGGACTGGTTTAATAAATCCAGTTATTTTAAAATACTATAATTTTCACTGCATTTCCAGACAGTCAACACTGAAAACATTTTTAAAACAGACCTACCTCAGCAACAGACTATAAAATGTATTCTCAGAACCTCCCCACACCGCCACAAGATTATTAATTGCACAGCCTGATTGACCTGATACTAAATAATAAGCTTTTAGTTGTATTTAAGATGCAGTACCAAAATATAAGCCAAAATCTAACCAAACCTTCTGTGTAATGTTTTATAATAGCACCTGAAATAAGACACTGCAACAGTATCTCTATCTGACTATGATCCAATCCACAGTTTTGTATTGACTAATATAGGACAGCTAAGTCAACAATGCCCACACATCAAGGTTATCAAGAGTGGTTTTAGAACAGAGTCAATCTAGAAAAGAGGGGTGCTACTGCCTGCTCCCTCCAAGTACGGACAAGACAACAAGTCCCACAGTCACATGGTCTGATATCAAACAAGAATCCGATCATTTCTTTTTGATGCTGTGAAATTCAATTGCCAATTGGTTTATAGTTGTTATAAGGATTCTATGTGGGTTCTCTGTTGGCTGTAGATCTCAAATAACTACATACTGCACATCCGACTCAAATAATTGAAATAAACTTGAACATGATACTTTGGCACCTAGGAATGAACATAAAAAGAACACACAAAAAAGAAAAAGCTGACTCTCCTTCAAAATGTATACTTTTTGGAGTATTTTTCATAAAGTTCAATCAGAAAATAAATTGCACATCAGCACTGGCCTTGTGACAATCAAGCCCCTCATTAATGTGTTTCCTTGCATGACCTTGCACAAGACATCCACAATCTACCTCTGTCTCTAAGAATACTTCCAAAGTCTCTGGCTCAGACTTGACACCAGGTTCACAAATCTCTGAGAACAGACAGCCTCCATCCCACCACTCCTGCACTACACAGAACCTGACAGACTTCTTCCTGTCATGCTGATTGTTGATCTGTGGAGCGACACATTCTTTCACGTTGAATTCTTTGTGTAACGAGACCTTATTCTTTTGAAGTTACATGATCTTTGCTACATGACTTGTTATTAAACAAACACAAGTGCTCCTGGAAACCTTAGATTTTTTTGTATTCTTCTTTCCAGATAGTTCGCACATCCTTCAAATAATTTTCTTCACAAGCTTGAAAAGGGAGTTTTTGCATCCTACTATAACCTCTATTAGAAATATGAAGAATGCTGACGAAAACGTAGCAAAATCCCTAATGCTGTTAACTCAAATGTACGCCGATGTACACAGTGCTGCATTAAAATACCATTATGACAAACTGCTGAGCTCACCAAACTGCACTCGCAGGGCATTGTGACCTTGATTGAGAAGTTTAACAGTGATTACATCAGAGCAAACCCCAGCCCTATTTTCAGTCATCAGCACCTGCTGCCTTGCATGTCTCTGTGTGGAAGCAGCAGCACTCAGACTGTACTATATAAGGGAGAAGAGAAAGACATAACAATTCTCAGACGCACTTCAACAGCCAACCTGACGCTGACCTATCAATTATTAACTCCAGTGCCAATACAAGACAGATGCCATATCCAAATGCAAATATTTAATCTTCATGCATTTATTCCTTGAGTCTTGAAAAAAAAAAAAAAAAAAGCAGAAAATACATTTTGCGTCTCTAAATTATATTGTCAAAACAACAACAATGAAATCAAGCCCATGTGTTTGACACATGAAAATTCACATTGTGGGCCTGATTTTTCAGTAACGGCTAACTGCCCAGCTCATTAATTTACTGTGTACTGGGCTGCTTGCCCACTGTGGAGAGTACAGTTCTCTCTCTCTATTTCATAAAGTAAGCACTTGCATCAATTGTTTTTAGAAAAAGTTTCATTTTTTGCAAATTATGTAATAACCATGCACCATCAAATCAGAAAATGAAACATATATGTATTGTGCTCTTCTTTTGAAAAAATATATGTACATAAAAAGATCGCTAGATAAATCAGAAATCTATCCATTATGCATGTGAGGAGCACATCTGAGCTGAAGGTGGTACAGTGGGTTCTGGAAGCGTCAAACTTCAATATTGTTTTTCAGTGACTGTAGCTGAAGAAGGTAGAGCTATAAAGATACTGAAACAGAATAGGACGTATATCAGAACAGTTAAACTAAAGCAAAGGTACATAATGGAAACAATGTAATAGAACTATTCTTCAAAGTTGTTGTTTTTCCAAAGTTTACCACAAATTCCAATATTAATATAACTTGTACCACATAGCACACATAAAATTTCACTTGACTCTTCTACCTCCGCCAGTGGGTATCAAACATTTTCTATCAAAAATTGGCAGAAAAACACAGTAAAAATAACATTTAACATTTAACTTTACATTAAGTGTCCCTAATTACTATGTATTTACACTGAAATTACTTGTTAACTACCAGTATAAGTATGTCTATTTACACATTGTATTTACACTGTAATTGTGCATGGTTACAATGTTTTTAATGTGCAAGGTAACACTTTACATTAGTTTCACTAATTACTGTATATTTACTTGGTAACTACCAGTATAATTATGCCTATTTACACTAACAAGTAATTACAGTGTAAATACACAGTAATTAGGTACATTTAATGTAAAGTGTTACCAAAAACATCAACTTAGATCTGTGGAGTTAATATAATGGAAAGCATGAGAAGAACCATGCAGATCCATACAGGGCTGCAGAAATCAGTGACAGAAGACAACAGTCAATGGTCTTCAAAAGCAGAGTGACTTAAATAGTGCCCCAATTCAGATAGAGAGAGGAGTCACTGTTGCCTTGAAGCCCAAAGTATTAAACACGAACATTTTCTGTGGCATAGTTTTGCTTCAAGAATCCTCTCAATAAAATCATTTTCAACATAACAACGTGAACTTTCAGTTCTTATTCCTTGTCCTAATTTTAGTAGCCACAATGAGTGAAGGGCCCTCTACTTCAAAGAAGGGAAAAGTTTCATATTGAATGGGAGGAGGAGGAATTTTTTACCACAATGAATACAAATTTAGTTTGTTTAATCTCCAAGGCACATTTGAAAATGGTTCACAGCAAAATAAGACATTTAGTTAAAAATGAAGTTGTGCTTTTACTTAGACAATTGCTTAATTTCCTGTCAGTAATTTGATAGCTAAAGGAAGGAAACCATTTGAAGAGGGCAAACTTTATAAATAATCTATTCTTGAAGCTGCATATGTGCTGTTTGACAGTTTCTACAACAAATCAGATATAATGTCTACTATCTGCTATACTGCATGAGACTGGCTTTCACCAAGTACACAGCAAACTTCAGCAAGTTGACTGATGATGTGCAATGCCAAGCCTTTCACTGTTGGTAAGTTTGTGATATATTATCAGAGCCTGTAGGTAGATTTCAAGACTTTGGAAAGACATCAGAAAAAGGTTGGGGACCACTGCTATACATCATAGTGTTACATCATTAGGTTACCTACCCCATTTTAAACCCTAACAACAGTCTGAACCCAAACCCTATCCAATACCAATATTTTAAGCAAGGCCCGAACAAATAAACAACTAATTCAGTTAAGTCAGTAGAAAAGCAACTCTAACCTTAACAGAAATCCAAGTGCACTAGATTCTAACCCTACTTTCAACATTAAATGTAATTCTAGTGCACGGTTTAGCTTAATGTGTTGAAATATTACTCAGAAACCCCCTAATCCAAATCAGCTGTCAATACAATGATTACAAATTCTCATGCTAAAGGACTAAATAATGATGTTAACTTGATAATAGTGTTAATTACAGCCAATTTCAGGTTCCACCAGACATTTCAATTGCAGGTTTTTTATTAATGCTGCAACTCCTGCCCTCTTTGATTGGTTGGGATGTAACTGTTCAATAATTCACATCATCATTTATTCATAAGAATGTAATGATGTAAGAAAGGTTACAAATGAGAGGAGGCCATTTGAATTAATCATGATCATTTGGTTTGTTAGTAATTTATTGAACCAGTCTGGGCCTCTTCTTAGAAGATCCCAGGACATCTGCGTCAAAGGACAAGACTTAGGAGATGGTCCTAGAAACATTCATTGTAAAGAAGCCACTCTTACTAACATTGTTGCATCTGTTTTCATTTATTTACATGCTAACCATCTGTTCCTGGTGACTGTTCAGAAACTGGACTAGAGTTTGTTCTGAAAAGCCCCAGGCCTTCAGGTTTTTATGGGCAGTTTTAAAAGGTCAATGAGTAGATACAATTTAATAATTAAGCAAATGGTATGTCCTGTCACATAATTTAGAGCTTGGCTGAAATGAAAATCAATAAGATTCCTGGACCAAGGGTCTCACATACCTGCAGCTGAGGCTCTCTGTAAAGTAGCTTAGATTGGATGGAGGATGCAGCTTGCCATCCAATGAAAAGGACCCATTAATATGAAGGTCTCAATCTACCAATCGACTGGGTGGTATGAACATTTGAGGGATTTGGCTGGTGATTAAGTCTAGCCAGTTATTTAATAACTTCCTCAGATAGACATTGAGTATAAAAGGTCCTAGAGGTAATGTCTCCGGAGATCATTTTGTTGTGCATACATTAAATGCTTCAAATTGTACATTCCTGCCCTTGCTAGCTTCACAACCATATATGAAATCTGATGAGCAACAAGAGGATGATGTGTATGTCACAGAATAAATTGTGGTGTGTGAGAGAGATAGGAAGTACTGTATAACCACATTGCTTTCCCAAAAGACAGATAGCTCCTTGGCATAGCCACAGCTTCTGTGGCTTGCAAAGCTTCTGGGAAAAATAATCAGAATGTGATCATTGTGACAATTAATTTCCTGATAAAAAATCAAAAAATCAAACATTGTCATCAATTTAAACTAAATTCTGCATATTATAGTCATACACAAATGGAATGGATGAACACCACACTTTATGGTACCCCTACCTGCCAAAAATAAAATGAAACAAAAATAGACAAGTGATAGTAACGCTAAAACTGCAAACGTTTCCAAAAATCACAGAAATCAATAACTTTTATTCTGGATCATTTCAATGAAGAAAACTAGGGCTCAAATATGAATGTTTTTTTGTTTCCTTGACTGCCACTACAAAAAGTAGTCCCAGGCCAGCTGTCTTCCCCTATGCCCAGGGAGCTGCAGAGAGCTGTGCTGCTGAGCAGGCAGATTGTGCTCAGGTTATAAAGATGGTAATCAGTTATTAGTTTATAAAATAAGTTTACTCAACCATACAAAGAAAATGGAGAAAAACAATCTGTGAGGCAAAGCTGATGCTGCATTAGCAGTTGCTTGGCTTCAGTCATGTGACTGCCTTTGTAGGTATAAAATTTGGATGAAATTAATGATAAAACAATAAGTGTTAATGCTTGTGAAAATAACATTTTCAATCGCCTTCTTATGTTGATTTCTTGTCTTACACCTGTGTAATGGAAGTTTTGGTACACAAACAAAGGAGCAGAGTACATTCAGTAACAGCTCAGTCAGAAACATTTAAAGAGCTGAAAATTAGTCTGCCAGTCGCTGCTCTTTGATCACACTAGCCTGCTATGTTCTTTTTCAAATCTAGGCTGCCATGTAAAACAACACCAGGACGTTTGATTGGGTTATCTTACGGCACCATCGCGCTCTACTTCATTTCTTTAGTAAATAATAAAATCAATCTTTTGCTTAGAAGCAGGCCTTCAGATATTTTAAATTCCTCATATGGGTCTTAAAGCAGCTGTTGGTGTCACTTTTGATTAGTAAGTTGTTTTATTCACACATCCATCACATTGAGCTCTAGATTAGGACCAATTTGCTGTGTAATATACCCTCTAGGCTTTTTAATTGGCGATACCAATCACATTGTTGTGTTCTTGTTGTTTTTCTTCTTGCTATTGTCATCGTTTCTTTTTAGACAGGATTAGTTCACCAGCATATGGAAAACATCAAACATGTATTTGTGTAAGAATGTGTATGTTGTTGTTATTATAATTTAAATAATTACTTATTTTATATTTGAGAAATTCAGTCTTGCCTTCAACTCTGAGTGGTAAGAAATAGCCCTGCTGAGTTGAAGGTGTTTCCTTTGAAGAAAGTAACTTTATCTTATATTTACCCGAACATGTACAAATGCAAAACACTTTTCTTCTTTACAATTCAATAGGACATTTCTGCATTGGTTTCTATTCAAAACCACTCCCCATCACACCACCAAATTACCCTAGGAGTATGATAGACACACATACAACTTCCTACGGATCTGAGCACGGTGGTCAATGATTTGCAAATATGAACAGTAGTGTTTCAGGAAGTGTCTTGCTCAGTTGTTCACAA
Source organism: Amia ocellicauda (assembly GCF_036373705.1). Taxonomy (NCBI): domain Eukaryota; kingdom Metazoa; phylum Chordata; class Actinopteri; order Amiiformes; family Amiidae; genus Amia; species Amia ocellicauda. The sequence goes on along the minus strand of NC_089867.1, from coordinate 12,960,605 downwards.
TAAACAAGTGAAAGCTGGTGGGCCTCTAATTACTGATGGCAACAGGGTTACCATATTTGCAACAAAAATAAATAATCACGTTCACATAGCATTATAACTGACATTAATCTTCCCTTCTTAACACATACTTTATTAAAATAAACTGTACATGTGTTTAGATGTTCTCCTGCAGTCTGAAAGAAAGCTCACAGCTTTAGATTCAGAAGGAAAATAGTGTGTTATCACATATGGAGTAGCTCTGTCAAAGATTATATGAACATTAAGAAGCTCATTTGTTTTATGTATTTATCGAAAGAAAATATGGGTGATAGGACAACACCTGCATTTAAGTATGTAATTTGCACTTGTTGACCCTAGGAAAAAACAAAGACTTTCACAATATATTATTTAACTAAACTTAATCAGATTCATCAGGAGGGGCCAATACTCCAAACTGTCGTGAAAAGAGCATAATTTAAGATATACCAAAGGATGTATTCACATTCAATAACCCTGTCACATTCTTTAATTCTGTTTTAAAAAATCCTTAAGGATTAGAGGATTTAAATAAGCGAATTAGCCTGCAGTTGGTTTGCATCCCCAAGTTTCCATTGTGTTGTTCCACCACACCATTTCAGAAAGAAGATTAGTCAGTCTAAACTGGGAGCAAAGCCTACTGCTCAGACAGACACAGGAACATGGTACGTCTGAGAAGAAAGATGATTTCTGTATGAAGTAAATACTCCCCCCATATATATATATATATATATATATATATATATATATATATATATTGGGGATTCATATAGATAACCTGCTGGATTTGTTTTGAATGTACTTTTTATGTAAAACAATGTAAAACAACCCACATTTATTTCCATTTGTCTTTTGTCACAGATTTAATTTAAATTGTGTGTTTTTCCAGATTTCATAATTAAGCCTTTTAAATAATAATACTTAAATGCTAAATCTACACAAATACATGTTTGCAGTTTAAGTACATATATAACTAAATTCTAAGTGTGGTTTTTGTAGATTAAATATTGAGCTTTGAAATAAATATTTAACTTAAATCTAAAATCTCAAACTCAAAAACAAAAGACTAAATCTAAATTTGAGTCTTAAATCTATTTAGCGATCATGCAAAGAGTCTCGCCCATCTGTTGTATGTCAGTCTTCTATGAGCAGTGGGGGCGTTGTCATGCAGGTGAACTGCAAATAGCGGTGGCTGAAGTGTAGTGACACCAATTTAAGGTTACAGCATATGGATAAAATACTTAGCATTTCAATACAAAGACAAGGACGAACAAAACGCTGTATTTCAAATATGAAATCAAATATGCAAATCAACTGAAAAATAAAGCACAGACTCTGTGTCACACTACTTCAAGTGCTCTGGACAGGCTTTACCACAAAATACACATGAAATGGCTTTATTCTTTTAGGAAGAATCCATTTTTTTATTCTTCTTTAATCAGCTGGTATAAAAGTAGTATCATAAGCCTCCTAACGATTTCAGCAGCAAGGACAACAACAAATGTTTCTGAAATGACGCACACATGGAAGTGAGGAAGAGTGAATATCAGTGCTTCACTTGATTCAGGAAACAAACATCTCCTAATGAGATTAACAGCAAAATACTACTACTACTACTACTACTACTACTACTACTACTACTACTACTACTAATAATAATAATAATAATAATAATAATAATTCAGATATTTTTGTATTGCCCAAATAGCTTCAGTTCTGGTAAAATGTATTGAATAACAACTAGGAAAGTAAATGGCCAGAACCTGCACATGGTCTAACCATTGTAGACTGAAAGCTTGTTTAATTTGCACCAGTATCTCATTGTACAAAAGTGTACAATACACACTTTATAGAACAGTCTGAAAGGTTTACTGTGGACAAGCAAATCTAGGAAAATAAACAATTGTGCCTGCATATACTGTTTGAGCAGTGTGTTGCACTACTGGTTTGCTTCCTCTGATTGTGCCCTGTGGATGGAGTACTGAGGCATTACAAAACAGGCACAGCAGGTATCCACTGAGAGTGAGCCCTAGAGTTAGTTAAAACTTGTGAGAGTTCAGTGTCTATGATGTGGACCATTATGGAGGCGTCAAACAACTAATCCTTACACATAAATTGATGGTTGGCACTTCTGAGAAAAGATAGGCTCAAGCTTCTGCCCAGCCATACCCAAGAATTGAAATATTGCCACCAAAGCACAAAAATGGTCTATGTTTTAAGGATAATGTCACAATTTTTCAAAGAGATACAGATCCCTTTTAAAAATGTAATTAAGTTAGTTCCAATTAGTTCCTAAGAAGCAAAACGTGAATAATTTATAATTCCAATTTTCAGTTATGCAGAGTATTCAGTGGTGCTAATAGGATTTTGTGTTGACAATATACTTTCCAAATCTACTTTTAATTTTCACTTTGTTCTTTGAGTTGCACTGTCACTAAAACACATGTGACGGCAAGAAAGCTTTACTTCCAAAACTCAGCAAATCTAAAGTATTAGGTACATAATTATTTTAAATCTGCATTAACAATTTAGAATATAGAGTCCTGCATCAATAATCTTCTAAATGTCCAAAAAATTAAGTTTCACTTGACAACTTTAATTAATTTCATATCCAAATACAAATATAATGATTTTGCTGCTGGAATGTAACAAGGCTGTGAAAAGATAAATGCAACATGCTTTTGAAACCCTGCAGACTTTAAAACACTAAAAATTATAGTGGATAATGTTAACATGATATGCTTTTCTTATCAGTGAATATGAAGCTCACCTGGTTAGTGAAAACTTGTTTTAGTTTAATAGAAAGTTACTTCTCATCAGTTCACTTCAATTCATGACAGCAGTTGTCTATCAAGGAAGTCTTTTTCCACTGCAGGTTTAAATATGCTGCTCATAAAAAGGAGGAGCTATTGGATTTCAAAGCAGACTTTCATATATAACTAAAGCTGGGTTGTAACTGTGGGATGATTGTGTTTGCGTCACATGGTTTGATTTACGTGTGAAGTGATAAAACTTCTCACTGCCGAAGCACAGTGTTGCACGTGGGTTTTGCAGCAATAAAACCGTGTAACTCATGTCAAATGTGCATTAGTGGGTGTAAGTACAAGTAGGGGACATGTGATCCGTCAATCTTCTTGAGGTGATTATGCCACATGTAAACAAACAAAAAATGAAAAGCTATTTGAATACTCCAGAACAGAGAGAGATGCAAGGATATACAGCTTGCACGTCCCCTAATCTATCCTTTTTTTATTTAGCCATTTCCAATATTACTCAGATGCATATCTACTTCAAAGTATCTGAACAGAAATATATATATATATATATATATATATATATATATATATATATATATATATATATATATATATATAGTGTGCTTTCCTTCAGTAACTGTCATTCTGATTCACTCGAGCCATTGATGTTTCTCTTTTTTTCTAGTTACCTGCTGCTACCTTTGCAGCTGCTCTACAAGAAGTGGGAAAGCAGCAAAATGATAGATTGTAGGGGTGAGAACTTGACAAAGAATACATGCCTGGCAATTTAGGGCCAACAAATGCCTCAGCTCGCATTGGGGTTGTAGATCACTGCTGCTCTGGCACTTCCAGTGAGGATTCCAGCAGCTTATAGATTATTTAAAGAACATTTCAGGTGTATCCTATAAAGTAAAAGAACATCAGACATGAACTCAAATAATCATCGTGGAATCTTGTTTGTAGAACACTTTTTTGGCATTCCTATTAAAATAACATTTATTTTTAGTATAACCTTATGCAGGAGCAAATTAATCATTTATCCAAATCTATTAGGCAAGCTAGCTAAAGGTAAATCACAGGAATACAGCAGACAGTTCTAATCCCAAAGGAAATAGATTGTATCCAGCGGTGGTCAAATTCAAAGCACATAAAATGAAATCAAAATAAATGCATACTATTATATACAGCTAACATTTACGTTATAAATATTATACAAATTAAATGGGTGAAATTGAATTGATGATTAAATATGACTCCAGTTTGACCTAGATAATTTCAATACATTAGTTTTCCAATAATAATAATAATAATAATAATAATAATAATAATAATAATAATAATAATAATAATAATAATAACTGGGGAATTATAACAGAGACTAAACATTGATTTGAATATTAAAATAAGCCAAAAGCATGAAATTCATATTGGGGTTAGTAATTTTTCATTTGTGTTATTCTGTTGAGTGACCCCATTTAGAAACCTCTTGCCAGTTATGGTCATTAGACTAAAAAAATTAAGACTTTCCTGTCCTGGAGATTTAAAGAAAGACGAATAATCACATATGTTACAAATTAAATGTACCCTTTTTTATGTTTTACAACCAAATTTGCAAATTGTGTGGAAAGGACACAATTAAATTACATAAGCATGGAACAAAGGATTTATTCTAAATAAATAAATACTAATTTAAGTATGATCTGAGACTCATGAGTCAGCTTCATTCAATAATGAGGCTTTTGAGAACTTTGTGTTCATTTCAAGTATTCTGAGCACAACTGTCACCGTAGCATTTCATTTACACACTTCAATTGTTTAATTACTTGTTGTTCTAATGCATACTGAAGATCTCTTCCCTGATCTCTAAAACAATCACAATCTGTCACAATGAGAAGAAAGATGGAAAATGCATCTGAAAGCAAGAGCAAAATCCAGCTTATCAAGGGTGCCCCAAGTTTAAATGGTCAAATTAAAAAAGATGTGAACATACTGCAAATAATAGTGTATAAATATTCTTGTGGGTCTGTGTTTGAAGTTCAACATCAAAAAGGTAGAGAGGTTTGTATTTCAATTCCACAATTCTTTGAGGCTTCCTTCGTATTTTAACCATGTCTTGAAGTATGAACTTCAACATTTTTATTTAATTTCCACAATTACTTATAAAGACATCAAACCAATAAAAAGCCATTTGCTATACTGCAGAGTAAACTGCATAGTGAAACAGTCAAACTGGAAAATGATTCACAGATTTTCACACCTGCAAAAAAGCTTCTTGACTCTCAGCTAAAGAAATGGAAAGAAAGATGGTATAATCAACTTCCCCCCATGGTAAGTTAAAACCCCACATGGAAAAAAACACCTGTTGGCCCTTTTCTAAACTGCTTAACTCCAAGAAACAAGTTAAAGATATCAACTTGTGTATATATATATATATATATATATATATATATATATATATATATATATAGTTATATATTTTTTATATATTTATATAAGTTATATATTTCAACTTCTTATAATGAGGATCTGCGGATCTGGGTAATCAAGTACTTCATGCACAGACAATAGCTAAGAATAAGTAAGCCCGTTGCATCAATAAATGTAGATGCTCAATGAATAACAACAGCAATCTTTTCCTGCTATTGTCGTGTTTAATGGCTTCAATATACTGCCAATTCATACTCAAATATGTTCAAAATTCTCAACTAACATTCTCCTCATAACAGAGCTAGAAAATAACAGATTGCCACTTAAAAAAAAAATCTAAATTGATTGATAATGATACTCTTGAACTAAGGAATTTGCACAGTTGCCATAGCAACATTTTTATTTTTGTCACTGTAACCTACATGTGAAAAATAAATGCTTCCAAGACTGAATTTAAGATGCTACTGAATTGTCGCCTGTAAAAATGTGATTACGTCTTTGGTAAATATGTTCTGTAAATCAAATCAGGACAAACATATCTTGGTCATATGAGTTTACATGTACTCTTGTATGTGCCCATACAAATCATGTTTGTGAAGCTAAACAGTGTCACATACACAGTGTAAACCACACAATTGTGGTATTTACACAACATAATTATGATTTACTGTACATGTCTAGATATATTTTAACACCATGGGGGTTTGTCATGGTGCTGGTCTCTTGAAAGAGGCAGTCTTTTTACGTTCAATATACTTGGTGTACTTCATTTACTGAGGTGTTTCCTTTTTTGTCCACTAACTGTATGTATGTATGTATGTATGTATGTATGTATGTATGTATGTATGTATGTATGTATGTATGTATTATGTCAGTGCTTAAAGAAGTGATAATAGTACCAATGAATAAGGATCATCAATTGTAAGAGTATGTGGCAGACATCATCACTAGAAGCCTTTATTTAATTCCTTTGAGGATTAAGGACACACAGAACCTGCAAGCCTTTCACTGCATGTAAGTAAGAGAAGTTTTTGCTCTCTTTTTGGAGACATCCTGTACACCCACTCCACACTGCATACATTAATAGCATTACAAATATCAATTAAGTTCATGTTATACTGTCAGACTAAGAAAAATGCCATCTCTGCATGTATTAATTCAATCTCTCACTGCAGCAATCTGAGCAACCTGTCAGTTAGGCAGCGCACGTGGTTTGCAGCTGATGCAGTGGCCATGTTGGCGCTGACAGCATCTTGGTAAGTGTTAAGATACAGCAGGTGGGAAAACCTACACCTTTTATGAAGCATGTCTTTCTTTAAAGATATATCATCCTGGAAAGTCGAAGTTCATCTAAAAAAGAGAGTACTTCTGTGGCCATTGATAGCCATGCTTTGTACAGCTGCAAATAACCACCCTAACATTAGATTGTTTCAGAAACACCCATACAGAACAGACATTTTTTAAATATGATAGAAATGTGTGATCCTCATATTTGTCATGTGCAAATTGTCCCCTTTGTAGTACATTTCAAATATATGGGAAGTATTTGAAATATATATATTTTTTGTAATGCTCGTATTTATTTTACAGGGTGAAAATATATGTTGAGGTTAATTTCTACAATATTTTCAACATATAAAGTAAGCATATAGATTACAGTCTAAAATATATTTGTACAATAAAATTTATATTTTGGAAATATTGAAAGGGGGGTAATTTTGGCAAAATTAAACATATAAGGATCACACATTTGTACCATCTATTAAGCACATATCAAGTTTACCCATAAGGAAAAAATATAGGTGGGGAATGGATCCTCCAATTGCTGTGATCGATTTAAAGCAGTAAATAAAGTATATCTTCCCGTACCACCTCTGCAAATGTGATCTTTTATGTCGGTAGTCGAGGAAAAACCAAGTGTGAAACAAGCAAAGAGAAAGATTACAAGAAACACACCCTGCGGCAAAGTTGTATGCTTCAAACAGTGTCCAGTGGACTCTATTTATGGGCATATGTATAGTTCTTCATATTGGCAAATCACAGGTAAAAAAAAGTAAATTATAAAACAAGAGCGCAATTGAAATATATTCAAAATCTGGAATTTCTTAATTGACAGTAGGATTTTCATCTTATGAGCAGGTAATCAAAATGTGTTATGCTCTCAATGACACTGGTTAATTAGACTGACCACATGTCAGTCTGTCTGAAGGGCCAGTCTAAGATGAATCACTATGTTAATGAAACCTAGCAGGATGTACAGTATGCATCACCTTTAGAGAGACTTAAAGCATTTTTACTCTAGAATGCCACATCTTAAAGGAGAGAATGCCACATCTTAAAGAACTAGCACAGATCCTAAAATGATGGTTTTATGCATTTTATGTGATGCGATTAGTGTATATGTAAGATGTATGGCATATAAGCAACTTTTAACACTTCTTATATTTAAATTTCCACATAATGGAGGATGTCAAAAGCCAGCATGTGTGCTATTTCAGGGTTGCGTGATGTGTCGTGTCATAACTGTTTGCATAATGGAAACTGGAAAAGCACCCGATTTATCTTACTGTCTGAAACTTTATTTTTATTTATTATCAAGTCAGCTGAGTGTTACTGTTTCACTCTATTTTACATTGATAGTAACTATGAAGTTTTGCTGTGTCCACGGCTGTAGTAAAACCAGAAAAGAAAGTTATTATTTTCTCCTTTCCAAATACAGAGGAATTGAATGACAATGGAGATCATTTGTCAACAATTCCACATTGAAACAGATGAACAAAACAGCAATCTGCAGAGATTATTTCGATTATTTTGGAGAGAGAGCAAAAGAGAAAGACAGGACTGCAAAGCATTAACTGATCACCTGGATACTGACCACTGCCTGACCAAGACCCCAATTCGGACCTGAATACAGCATACAGCCAACGCTTCCCCACTATGACCATGAGGGCCTAAACACCTGAACCTACACCTGAGCATTGTGATTGGGAAACCAAATAATGGCACGAAAGTAGACAGGGCTATACTATGTTAGCTAGAGCCCTAACATGGGCTAGTAGTTATTTTGTTTACAGGGCCTTTGTGAAGGCATTCCTCTGTAATTTCACCCAGATACAGTGATTTGCCATTCAGATTCCTGGACGCACGAATCCCACATCCCGCACTGGCACAATACATTTTTGGAAACTCCGATAACCATCCAACAGGGCTCTCTTTAATGCTGGCATGACACATACATATTGTGACCTTATGCTTTGGATGGGGTACAAGACCCAGGTGCGGAGATCAGGCAGCATCTTACAAACAAAGGGTGTAGGGCCGGCAAACAGGAACAAAGGAGGTCTGACAAGAGGCGAGGTCAGAAGACAGGCAAAGGTCGGGCGATCAAGCAACTATACTGGGGAAATCCGAGAAGACAGGGTCAGTGAACAGAGGTCAATCTAGAAAACACGCTTGGGATTGCAACAGGACTTAACCAAACTTGGCTAAGCAGATTGGAGCAGATTGGAATATATAGTGGCGGAAAGGGCAGGTGAAACTGGAAACAGGTGTGTTGGGCAAAGTGATGAAGGAGGTAAGTAGTGTGTGAATGGCGACCTCTAGTGGTGACAAACGGGAAAGCATGGGGAAACGTTACAGTACCCCCCCCCTTCAAAAAGCATGCGCCACAGTGCGCCTGCAAGGGGGACGACCAGTGCAGTGCAGTATCCCTTGGATGAGAACTATGAAACTCCTGGAGGAGTGAGGGATTGAGGATTTCCCAAGAACTTTCCTCAGGACTATACCCCTCCCAATCCACCAAGTATTCCAGACGTCCCCTTCTGCGACGAGATCGGAGCAGGGAGCATACAAGATATGCAGGACTGTCATCCAGGTCCAAAGGAGGAGGTGGGCTGTCGGCAGGAGTCGTATAAGCAGGATCTGTTTGCACAGGCTTTAGTAGCGACACATGAAACATAGGGAAATCCTATAGTGAGAAGGAAGAAGCAAGCGGTAGGCGACAGGATTTATACGGCGCAGTACCTTGAAGGGTCCAATGTAGCGGGGACTCAGTTTCTTCGATGGAAGCCTCATTCGGATGTCCCGGATGGAAAGCCAGACATACTGCCCTGAGTGGTATAGTAGTGCCGGGCACCTACGTCAATCTGCCATAGCTTTCTGCCTGCGTATGGCTCGCTGAAGTCAGGTGTGTGCAATTTGCCAAACCTCTGCACTGCGGTGCAGCCAGTCATCCACAGCTGGGATGTCAGTGGGATCTTCAGACCAGGGCAATAACGATGGTTGGTATCCCAGGATACACTGAAATGGAGTCAGACCTGTGGAAGCATTAAGTAATTAATTCTGTGCATATTCCGCTGACGTGAGAGACTTACTCTAGTTATGCTGGTTATTGCTGTAGTAAGTACGAAGGTACCTCCCCACTTCTCGATTAAGGCACTCCGTCTGCCCATTAGTTTGAGGATGATAACCAGATGAAAGGCAGACAGAAATGTTAAGAGCTTTAAAGAATTCTGTCCAAACTCTGGAGGTAAACTGAGGTCCTCGATCTGAGATGATGCTTTCGTGTAATCCATAGACTCTAAATACATGTTGAAAGAGGGCTTTGGCAGTTTCAAAAGCTGTGGGTGTCCCTTTCAGGGGAATTAATTTGCAACTCAGGATTGTGGTATATCCCTGGGAGTCTGGAAGATCTGTAAGAAAAGTAATGGCTATGTGGGACCAAGGACAGTGAGGAATAGGAAGGGGTTCCAGAAGCCCTGCTGGGAGTTGACGGGAGGATTTTGACTGTGTGCAAGATGCGCAAGCCTTGACGAATCAGGTGACATCTGCTGTCATATTGGGCCACCAATACGTTTTCCGAGTGAGGAACAGTGTGTGTTGTATGCCTGGATGCCCAGTAACTGTAAAGGAATGAATCCAATGGAGAAGTCGAGAACGAATGGAAGCAGGAACGTATGTGCAGGATGGGGGACAAGAAACAGGAGCCGGATCGGAGAGAAGGGCTTGATTCATCTGTGCAGTAATATCCCATCCAATAGGAGCCATGATGCAGGAAGGTGCCAAAATGGGTTCTGTGGGGTTTGGGGAGGCGAATGAGCTGAATTGACAAGAGAGGGCGTCAGCTTTTGTGTTCTTAGAACCTGGTTGATCTGACACTGTAAAAGCAAACCTGGTGAAAAATAAAGCTCAGCGGGCTTGACAGGGATTAAGTCTCTTGGCTGAGCATATGTGTTCCACGTTACGGTGATCCATTAGCACGAGAAAGGGGTGCTGGGCTCCCTCTAACCAATGTCGCTATTCTTCTAATGCCAGTTAATGCCGATGTCATAATTCCTTTCTGCGGATGTCGGCGCATGGGTATAATTTTGCCGGTGTGCCGTGTCGTCGGGAGAGCACTGCTCCAACTCCAGATTCCGAGGCATCCACTTCCACTACTAACGGAAGAGACAGATCTGGGTGCTTCAAGATAGTAGCGGTGGTGAATGATGTTTTCAGTCAATGAAAGGCGCGTGTAGCCGCGTCAATCCAGGAAAGACTGCAAGAATTACATTTGAGCAGGGACATTAAAGGGGATGCTACAGAACTAAAGTTGTGAATAAAACACAGATAAAAGGTAGCAAACCCTTAAAATCTTTGTAATTCCTTAACTGTGCGGGGCTGGGGCCATTCAGTAACAGCACGCACCTTCTCCTAATCCATATGTACGCTTTGCGTATCGATCACATAGCCCAAAAACTTAATGCGCTGAAGATGGAATTCACATTTCTCCCCCTTCACAAAAAGCCAGTTTCGGAGAAGACATGAGCCACATGTTCGGAGAAGGTGGAAGAATATATCAAAATGTCATCAATGTAGACTATGACTCACTGATTTAAAAACTCTCTCAATACCTCATTGATGAAAGCCTGGAATATAGAGGGGGGATTTACCAGACCAAAGGGAATCACCAAGTACTCATAATGCCCGCTAGAGGTGATAAACACAGTCTTCCACTCATCCCCCTCACGGATGCATATCAGGTTGTAGGCACTTCTTAAATCAAGTTTGCTGAAAAAAGTGCCCCTCGGACTAGTTCAAGAGCTGCTGGCACAAGTGGGAGAGGATAGTGGTTCTTGACAGTTATTTAATTAAGTCCCCGGTAATCAATGCAAGGTCACAAACCACCGTCTTTCTTAGCAATAAAGAAGAAACTGGCTGCAGCAGGTGAGGTCGAGGGGTGGATGATCCCGAGTTCCAGGGCTTCTCAGATATAATCCTCCATGGCTTGGGATTCCGGGAGGGACAATGGGTAGACATGAACTCTTGGGGGAGAGATACCGGGAAGCAGGTCGATGGCACAATCCCATGGTCTGTGTGGAGGGAAACGTGAAGCCTGGTTTTTGTCCAAAATGACCGCCAAATCCTTGTACTCAGTGGGTATGTCGAGTGGCGTGGACTGCAGAGGGCTCTCGATGTATGTGGCTTGGCAAGGGAGAGAGAGACATCGCCGGAAACACTAAGTACCCCAGAACAGAATTGCATGGGCTCCAGTTCAGTTAGGGGCTGTGGGCTCAGCTTGGCAGACTGGCGCAACGGGTGTGCAACAGGGTGTAATCTCCTGGTCTGCAACACGTTATCCAATCAAACTACAAGCTGGATTAATTTTTCCAGTGCTAAATCTTCATCCCTGCATTCAAGCTCTGATTGGAGATCGGTGTTGAATCCTCATCGTAAAACAGTAATGAGTGCTTTCTCATCCCATCCGCTACTAGCCGCCATAGTGCGAAATTTCAGGGAGTAATCATCCGCCGATGTATTTCCCTGTCGGAGAACCAAAAGTTCTCCCTTCTGTCGGATGGTTAAACACTTCCTTGAAGTGGGCAAGGAATGTTGGCAAAGAGTGACTTACACTTTTTGCGCCCAGATGGCAGATGCCCATTGCAGAGCTTTTCCTGTAAGTAAGGTAATGATGAAAGCAATTTTGGCCTCATCAGTGGGAAAAGCTGATGCGCAAAATATAAAGAGCACTGTAGCAAAAACGCCTCACAGCGATCCGGAGATCCATCATAGCAGGTCGAATCCTTCCAGCCCCAGGAGCTGGAACCTCAAGGTCGGGAGCTGAACTGGCTGCAGTGGCTGCGGGGTGGGGGGGTGATTGACGGTGAGACAGGTGGCGTTCTTTTTAGAAGCTGGTCTAGGGTGGACTCTATCTGCTGGAGCATCTTTTCGTGGGATCCAAGCAGTGAAGCTTGAGCTTCCAGAGCAGCTTTAATATTCGGGAGTTCCGCTGTGTCCATGTTAACGGCAAAGTTTCCTTTCACCTTATGCTTCAGATGGGGTACAAGACCCAGGTGCGGAGATCTGGCATCGTCTTACAAACAAAGGACGGGCAAACAGGAGCAAAGGTCTTGCAAAAGGCGAGGTCAGAAGACAGGCAAAAGTCAGGCGATCAAGCAAACAAACTATACTGGGGAAATCCGAGAAGACAGGGTCGTAGAAACTAGCAAAGGTCAGTGAACAGAGGTTGATCTAGAAAACAGGCTTGGGATTGCTACAGGATGTAAACAAAACTTTGCGAAAACTTGTGGGAGCAGACCGGAATATATAGTGGCGGAAAGGGCAGGTGAAACTGGAAACAGGTGTGTTGGGCAAAGTGATGAAGGAGGTAAGTAGTGTGTGAATGGCGACCTCTAGTGGTGACAAACAGGAAAGCATGGGGAAATGTTACACATATACTTTTTCATTTTCAACTTTGACATTGTGTATTTTACATTGAGAGCGGAATACAATGGGAATGCCATATATCAGCGTCCACTTCTACAGGTGATATGTATTCTTGTAGTGACGATTTCCTGAATTTGATATCCCCTAACAAAGGTATATAGAGAGATAGAGAGATAAGAGGAAGAGAAGGAGTTGGGGGTTATTATTTATTGTTATCATTTTTAGGACAGACACCTTGGAAAAACTGCATTTGGAAAGAAAAATATATAGTTTTTGTATCCAATTTACTCCAGCTATTTGAGCTTTGCTATGACAGCAAACAATTTCAGTCCCTGGGTAAGGTCACTGAAAAAAAGGGCACTTACACTGAAGTGAAATAGTACTGTAAGAACTGTGGGTAAGTTACAATTCATGTTCAGTATATAATTTATATATAAAGTATATAAATTATCATTTTTGTTTTACATTTTTAATGAAATTGTATGAAGTACTTTGCTTTTTTTAGGAAGTCTAAAGTGAGGAAAAGTAAGCCGGTGATTGGTACCTCATAAAGTGGCAATATATTGCTATCAGCAGCCTCCATACTTCTTGCTGGAGTCAACCCTTTAAGGATATTTGTTGTCTTCCAGAAAATAAATTTGGCATGTATTTTGTCCTCCACTTTTTCAGGCACACAAACAAATATATCCATGGAACCAGGGCAAAGGTCTGGATGCACAAACAGCTTGCACGGATAGATATATAAAGCCAAATAGGAAGCCAGTGATTCTTGGTTGTGATGCCCGCTATGACAGTCTGGTTTATTCAGCACAATTTGGCTGCTACAATTTTGTGAAAGTTGACTTAAAAAAAGGTGTCCACCTAGAAGTAATACAGGTATGAATGTCAATCATTTTATATATATTTCTTTCCCTGTCTGTAAAATAAAAACAATGTGACATGATGGACCCAACAATTTCCTTATTTTCCTGAGTAATGAAACAGGAGACAGTTCTCAAATGGAACTGCAGGGACTGAAATGAGGGCTGACGAATATTTTCAGTTGCCACATCCCTGAATCTAACTGGCAGGCTTTAGCAAATTGAATAATTTATAGAAAACATACCTGTAAAAAGATTTAGACATTTTGTTGTTGTTTGGCCCATAGTAAAATGTGGCATATTTATTGATTTGTCAAATGTTTAAAATATTTAACTTGGAGTGTTATTATTTAGTTATTTCATTATACAAGATGTCATTTGATAAGCTCTTAATCTACTATCTAGCACTAGATGTTGTCAATATAGTGTTGTCAAAATTCATTTAATAATCCTAACAGATTGCATAGACACAGTGTTCCGAGAACTGTGCGTGACTTCGGAGGATGGATCTTGTGCCGAGGTCAAGACACCTCTTCTCCACTTTTGACAGACCAGTTAAAGGAGGCAGTCAGAAAGAAAATATCACGTTTCAGTGTGTAAAAAACTCAGGGACATGGCAATGACCAATCAGATTCATAGGACATGTTGGAGAATGTGTATGAATAACAAGAAAAATATGATCCATAACAATCATGTCAGTAATGGATTTTACAAAAATATAAAAATACCTAATTTTAAACTGAAACTGATTAGTTTTGGAGACTAATTTGCTTTTTTCTTTTAACACAGAGTTTGTGTGATTGTGTATTTTGAAGAAAAATGAAAAAGCACTATTGTTATTATTGTTACAATTATTAACGCTAAAGCACACCTGAACGTAATGACTGAAGTTGCTGGGGGAAATGCAAACCCCTTACACCATACTTATTTCTTATCAACATTATGTAAAGATGCATACAACTTTAATTTAGAACAATGCTAGTTCCTGTTTAAGGCCTGGTCCATCAAAGCACAAGCAGTGAGATTTCCTCCATGAGAGATGAGGCACAAGGTGCAAAAAAAAAAAAAAGATTTTTATATGATTTCTGACTGATTTCACGACCAGGAATCTCAAGCCAGTGACCCAGAATTCCATGAAAGAATTGCGAAAAACAGTGGTGGTGATATAATTGGAAGCATTGGAGTCTTCTGAAATAACCCAGGAAAGAACTCTCCACTTGTATACTGATAATGCTCAGACATTGCTCTCCTTTCTCTCCTCTGACTCTCATTGATTCCCACATCAACTGCCTGTCAGTCATCCACTCCTGAATGCACTCACATCATCTCACACTCCACCTTTCCAGATCTGAGAACCCTTCACTTCCCTCTTGCTTCTTCTCAATGCTCTGATAACTAGATCTGTTTTGCCGCTGCACCTCCTCCCCCACCAAATATCCTAGTATCACCCTTGACCCTTCCATCTCTTGCTTTCAGCACATCTCTTCTTGTTGCTCACTCTTGACATTTCCTTCAAAGCAACATCTGCAGAACCCTGCCTGTTCCTGAAGATGTTTTCTGTTCCCGCTTTAAGACCAGGCCCTAGTGACGTCTAGACTAGGGTGCTTCAACTGTCTCCTGGCAGGTCTAGCCGTTTCTACTTTCTACAGCTCATTCAAAACCCTGCTGCTTACACTTCTGTATTCTCTATGTAACTCATCTGCTTTGCCCTCTCCACTTGCTTATATCTGTATACCCTCTTGTATGCCTTTTCACAACCCTTGTGTTCTCCGCTCTCTTACCTCTCATCTCTCTCTGTATTATCTAATCCCTCCTGGCCTTTTGCTTCTTGTCTTCTGGTCAACTGCCAAAGTTTTTTCACAATCTCTAACCTTCACATGCCCTCTTTCTCCTCACTTGTACATCTTTGGTGGAACTCCTTAGCCACAGGCATCAGCTTCACTGTCACTCACCACCTCCCGCGACCTCCTCAGACCTCTTCAGACCTTGACACTGCACTTGCAGATCTTTCTAGTCTCTTGCCTAGCACCAATTACTGGTCTAATTCATTCCTGTTTCTTAAATCAAAAGTGCTTTTATTTCCGTTATGATCCATCCATCTCATCCATTACAGCTGATCTAAAATCCGCAATACAAAATACAGGGAATGCTCTTTATATTGATATCTATGGTAACATGTTGTGCCATTACAAACAGAGTTAGTTTGTTTTCATTTCCATCTGATGAACAAAACATGTGAGATGGTTATTCTGAGCCACAGATATTATAGCTATGTGATGTCCAGTGTCAGATTCTTGGAATAATACATAATTTAAGAGCCACTCAGAATAGTGGACTATGCACTTGTACATCGCTGTCACTCTTAATCTCTCCATATTCAAAAATGTGTGTTTGTTAGTTCTGTTAAAACAATATTGAAATGTTAAATTACTTACTGTAGAAAATTATCAGTTTTCCCTGTCATTAAATGCCTTAATACGAGGGCTACTCAGATCTCAATTTTTCTTGTAAGTATGCAAATTAGACTTTAAAGATCGTGGTTATTATGGTTTCCCATGATCTTCTACGAACTTGCATGAACTTCGACTGTGTTTTTTAGAAACGGGATTTCTGCAGTCGTACATTTTCTGCTTCCATTTAGTTGAGTTTAGAGAGAAAAAAATGTTATTACATCATGAGTTAGTAAATACTTTATTTTCTCTAAATCGGTTCTGCTCATAAACAAAATTATGTATGTAGTATATTAAAGTGTACCTCTAGTATGTATCTTTATGTAATTCAAAAATAAAACAAACAATTTGACCTTAAATTATTGTACTTCGTTGAATTCCTTGTATGGTGTTTTCAAGGCACAAATGTTGTATTGCATTTGCTATGCTCCTTGTATTCTTCTTCTGTATTGTTTCCTACAACATATCTTGTAACATGTAAAATCTTGTACTGCACTACGTAATCTACTTAAATTTGTAACTTATTATACTACTTTTTATTTTACTTACTTCCTTATGTGTGAATCAATGTATTTCCTTGTAAATCATCCATGATAAAGACGTCAGCCAAATAGTAATAACAAAAGAATAATTACTCTAAATTGCTTTCATCTCTTTATCCTCACAGAACAAAAGATGTATTTCAGACCTATGAAGACAGATTCCACACTTCCAAAATGTTGATTTTACTCTGTTGTAATATGCTGAAAGCAATTAAGAGTGCATAACCAGTCTTTAATCATTTCCTGAAACCTAATCACAAAGTAATTACAAATAAAGAATATAACAAGAAACAATTAAATAAATGAACAAAAAAAAACTTAAATCCTGCTTAATAATGTCCTATTTTTTTTTTTATGTCACATGTTCAAAGCAAAATATGAGTGATCAGCTTTATAATGTTAAATCTGTATATATACACATACTTGGGCTGGACACATTGCAAAAATAAATATTGTTTATTATTTTTTCAGTTTTTTTAAACTGATTCACATAATTATATAATAATGAGAATCAAATTAATGTATCAATTTTTTATTTGGTCATCACAGCCCTATATAAAAAAATTAACCTGCCAAATAACCTTGGGTTATGTTGAAAATGTATGTAAGCTGTATCCCCCAACATTGCTTTATTTTCATATTGAACATAGATACTTGTGAGTGAAAAAACACATTTGTAGTTCTTAATAAAGAGAGATTGTTAGTCCTAATTTTGTAGAAACAAAGTAGTGTTTGCCATGTAACAATCAGCGAAAGAGGGATGTCAACATGTACCACCTGCAAGCTGTCAAGTCTTTGAAGGCTGAAAACTGCAGGAAAATCACAAGTCTAATTAACGTCTGTTTAATGGGACTCTGACTAAAAGACTACCCAGTGAAATAAAGGACTGCAGTTTCTGATTGACCAATCAATCAATTACCAAGCTAGGACAGATACCAGGTATAAAAGGATAGGGAATTAATGTACTTCAGTTCCATTTGTTGCTTCCAAGGTTGGAAAAGCAGTTTTTTATTTGTCAAAAAGTGAAATCAAGGATATACATTAAATAGCTCTGATTCATAATTGAAACATTACACATCAATTTATTTTCTTTGCACTTCACATTTAAACAGCACACACTGTGAGATTTTGGTAAATCCTAAACAAATTTCACATTTGCAAACCCTCTTTACAATACATTTTGCATTACCATGACATTGCACAAAGTCAAATCCAGTTTAGAAGATTGTGAATTTAATACCACACATTAAAAAAGTTCCTAAAGGCATGTTTTGGTCGATTGGATTTTACTAAGATGGCAAAACATGGCAATGGGCCCTTGCACACGGCATATCTATGAAATGGGAACAATAGAAAATGCAATTAATTAAAACAAATTTGAAAATCAAGGCTTGCAGTTTTAGAACAATGACTATTGCTGATTATGTATGAATTGATTAAGGACAAAAATAAACTCTACAGTTTAACAACATAGTTAATTAAAAAACAAATACATGGTCTAACCTAATGCATATCCATCCAAATATGAGATGTGAACAACATGCAAGAGTTGGAATCTGCTGATATTTGTGATCTCATCTAAAGGAGACCATCATTTAAACTGTGCATTGATACTATTTTTAATCTCAGTAGTAAGTTGTATAAATATGATTTAATGAAAGGCTAGGCATGAGGTCATCAATGTCTTTTGATAGCTCATTCTTCCATATATTAAGCCAATAGTGTTGTAAATATGGTTTGTTTAATCTAGTATAGATCAGATCGGCAGAGTGGTCTGTGACTATAAGAGTATCATTAGGAATGCTCTGAATGGAACAAATTGTGATTGTGCTCCAGTCTTTGCGTTTCCATTAGCAGCTGTGTGAGTTATCCCTCATAGCGTGAGTCCCCTATGTGACCATCACTATCACAGGAATAAAGTTGAAAACATAATATCTCTTTAGTGCATCACATAGAAGACTACAATTTTAATGGAGAACTAATATAAAATATGTCTTATCTTGGATCCATATTACATTCAGACTGATACAATATTGCCTTGACTTCACTGAGAAGTAAAGATGTGGTTTATGATGCCATTTATAATTAAGAAAGTGATTGTAATTATTTAGCGGGCCAAGCTGTTTTCCACAAGGCCCTTTCATTGATGTTTCCTTATTTCACACAAAGAGGCCATAATAATGTTAACAAATACTCATCACGATTCACATTGTGGTTCCTGAAAAGCTACAGCAAACCTGCACTTACTGCAAGTGGAAGGCTTCCAGTGTAATTATAATTCAATTCAAAAACAACCCCGGCTACATTAATATCTGCTTGTCTTCATAATAAGTCTGCCCACTTTAATTACGGTGCTACAGATTTACATGCACTGTAGAGTAATACATTTTCATCAACTTGTCACTGTCTTCTCAAAAGTATTTGAAATCTGAATTTGCAAAAGCTGTTCCGTTACCTTGTAATTTAGGCTCTAATGAGACAATGGTGTATTGATCAATAACTTCCTCGACAAAGAAAAATAATTAAATCTTCAATTATTTTGTAATCCTTTTTTTTTTTTCTTTTTTTTTTTTTTTCTTAAACACCAATTCCCTCAACCTGAGCAAACAAGCAGCCTTACCTTGGTTGGAGTGTGCTGTATTCAGGACACAACTCCATCATGCACAGTCTATAAAGAAAATAATCTATATCAAATAGTCTATATGTCACTGACACAAATCTACTAGTTATGTCAATATTCTGAGTAATGGATGCAATGACATTCTACAGTATTTGCATAATTTATATGCATTTTACTAATAAACTGAATACAATATTAATATCTAGATAGATAGATAGAGAGCAACACTATATTTAAAAATAAAAATCATAATCACTGGTTTTACCGAAACAATTGTAATCTTTTAGCACATACCACTGCTATCTTTTTCTTTGAAATAGAAAGGGAAAAAAGGATGAAATGTATGACAGCATAATTTCGATTAATACATACAAATGCAGCCAGTGGGCTAGGTCTTAAAGTTTAAGGGTATTGAAGCACTTTCACATTTAAAAATAAGATGCAGTGAAATGTGGAACTCAAAAATGTAAAGTAGAGCAGGTTTGGACACTATAGAACTGGGATGAAATACTCCTGATTGATTTTCTGGATATAAATCAGCCTAAGACAACCTTACTTCTGTAAAACTGACCAAAGTGTGAAACACTATTAATTCCTGCAGCTCTAACAATAATCTCCCACTATATCAGCCTCCTAGAATATTTAGCCTGCTCCTGTACTGAGTGATGTGACAAATCCACTTCATCGCTCTGAATGCAACTGAGCAGCACTGCTATTGGTAAACAGTCCACATGTGTTAACGTTCAGCTCCATCACTGACACCTGATAGCATTCAGGCAATAGCCTCGGAGGTCCGGCCTGATGACAGACTTAGCAAAGGGCTCTTTTAAAAGGCACCAGACCCCTCGTCAGCAGCTTCCCCTCGCCACTCAAACTGCCATTTTCTTTGCAGCTCTAAACTCACCGGGGATGTGAGAGTTTGTGAACCAGGAAATAGCAGTGAGCAGCCCCTGATAACTAAATAAAGGCCCCTACAGTTATAACACTGGGTTAAATCAGACTTGCGACACCATGGTGCTTCAGATTCCGAGTACCAGTCAGCAGCAGCACCTGTTACGATGTGTACTGTCTGACAATCAGCTGTCAGGGAGTAGTCTGGGTTAAAGCAAGTCGCCGCTACACAAAGCCAGTCTGACTGTCTGAGAAACCACAAGCTACTGAATATTGGAAACGTTCCCATGAAGCACTCTCTATCTTCACAAAAGGAACGCCAATCAGCTTTTTGCTCTTCTTGTCATCATTGTTCTTTCTCTTCTTTCTTTTATTTTAAACGGAAGATATTCACAATATATGTCCCACAATTTAAACCTTAAAAATACTTGCATTTGAAATCACATCCAGTTGCCTTCGTACAAAGATCCTACACACAGTATATTTACTGATGGGTTTGCTGAGTAATAATCATGCACTGCCTTTCATGCATGCTTTTTTCCCCAAAGAGTAGCCATACAAATGTGTCCCCCTTATTATATACCCCGATTAAACTACAGAGACTTCTTTCCCTGCCTTCAGTGCAGAGCGAATACTGCACAGTAGCCGGTACGCTGTGACTTAGTGCTTCTCTCCTGCTGTCATCACCTATCCTTCTCACAGCAGGAGGCTGTCTGTCAAAGTAAGGATGAGTTTGTTTCCAACCACGTGGGATTTACTGCCAGACACACAGTCTGTTGAAGAAAAAGAGATGACGACACAGAGGAACTAAGACTTTGCTTACAAGTTCTGACACGGCCTTGATGACACTTCACTTTGGCTTGCCATTTTCTTACTTTTTTAAAAGCAGGATTTTTTAAAGTTTAAAATTTAATTTTATCCTTGGTTGCTTTTTTGACACCTCACCTCACCAAAAACAAAAAAACAAACCATATATATATATATATATATATATATATATACACACACAACAACAACAACAAAATGCATCTATACTGGAAATATAGCATTCTGGAAATTCAGAAAGATCACCAACCACAGCACTATAAATCATTGGATGTCACAACAAGGGTCAAACAAATCTCCTGCTGTCTGTGCAGGTTGCTGTATAAACTGGCAGTAGCTTTTCTATCACTTGGCTTCTCAAATATCTGTATTTAAACCACTTCCATAAAATGTTCTTTACATACCGATATGGGTAAAAGCATATATGTGTATTTATTGATTTATTTCTTCGACTGACATAGCAAGGAAATAATACCAGCCATTGGCACTCAGACTGTTTGTCATGAATCTTATCCAACACATCTGTCTGGAGGGTTCTCTCAGGGGTTTTAACCTTACAGACTATTCAGAGTACCAGCCAGGTTCGATAAATTGACACCTCTCATTGAATCAGCACCGGTAACCCAATACATAACACAGTGCCAGTCATTTAGTGCAGAACATTCTACGAAACAGCTCCTCTCTAGGACACAGAGTTCTGCTGCGCCGCCTGCGTCTGTTCTGGATATGAGACCCTGTGCAGCCATGCCAGTGAGGAATGCTCATTAGCAGCAGCAGCTCCCCAGTCTCTCAAGGCAGATGGTCAGGAATTCAAGTCCCGCCTTGTTACTGTAAAGACAGTGTCTCTGAGCCAATGTCCCAGCATGCAGAGCGTGGGCGTTGAACTGTCAAGCAAACCATGCTTTTGGTGGACCTTTAAACAGATAATATACCTGTCATGTATTGAGAGAGAGTGACACATTGTTCATAAGCTATGTAGCATAATGATAGTCAGAGATTTCCATTCATGTTCATGTTTCACAACTTGTATTTAGTAGTGTGACCTGAGTGATATTTAATGTCAATGAATTACATTAAGTCATATAATGTAGACCACTTAATAAACAATATTTCTTCTACTAGTGGTAGTAATATTCAATAATAATCAATGATCCATTATATTTTCAGGAATTGAAGCAATAACATTTTAGTTTAATGTCAATTAGTTCATTAACCAAAAAGCAGCAGAGATTGTAATAGTAATTATATAAATTATGGAATGACTTGATAAGGAGATAGTAATGATCATTTCATTTGGCAGCTCTTAATTAACTAAAGAAAAATGCCACACGCATTGCTAAGCACATCCTCACAAGGTAAGCTCCAACAACAAGATAAGCATTTGCACAGCAGACCTCTAGAAAGCGATTAAATGAAACACAAAACAATTGCAGAACATAACAGGAGAATCAGAAGCCTAAGGATTCATAATGCCTTCAGCTCTTTGTGATACAAGACAGATCAAAGTATCCATGGCATTTGAATTACTGTGATTAAATCTAATGCAACGTGGGATGCTGTGATGCCGAAATGTTTCAGAGCAAAGCATGTCTCTTAGATCTTGTCAGTCAATGAGCATGTTAAGGTTAAAGTACTCTCATTTAAAAAAAAATTCATTTTGGATTGTTCATTATACTGCTGCTGTTAAAGGCATTACCTAATTAATCCAAAGGGAAATAAGCAAGCATTGCAAGGTAAGAAAATGGATGAATCAGCACAGAACTTATAAAAGCATTTCAGGTTACCTATGAAAAGCAATAAATTACTGTAATTAGGACACTTGCATCCAGCCATTGATTTGTAAGAAGATCATAAATTGAGGCATCACTCTAACACTGGTGTTACAGGGCCCACTGTGGACATTAACATGTAAGGGTGGTGTTAATTCCCTAGACCTGCAAGACCGTTCAACCCATACGGAACAAATATATATTTTTAATATACAGTAGAAACACATGATCCTTATATTTCTCATATGCCATAATTGGCTCTTTAGTTATATACTTACAGTATATGGACTATCATTTAAATATAGCTGTGCTGTATCAGTGCAGATGCATTTATAGAAAAACTAAGATAAACAGCTGATTTAAAAATGATTTACATTAGCATGATCTTTCCAAATCATGCATTTTGTTTATGTCAAAGTTTCTCTAACATGGTTATATCAATATTACAAAGTATTAAAGTCAAATGTCTTGAAAGCATAATTCAAAACTCCTTGTGCCTCAAAGTTATGATGTCCCAACAGAAACAAGGGATTGTTAACATTGTAGTCCAGGGCCCGTATGCATAAAACATCTCAGAATTACTCCTAGAAATCATGCTAAAAGTTAGTTTAGTTGTAAAATTACTCCTCGCTCATAAAGTCTCTTACACCTACTTTTAACTGGGAGTTGGATCCAATCCAAGGAAAAACTTTTACCATATTTTCACGACAGTTTAGGCTAGAATATGGTATTTTCTTCATTTTGGAAAAACAAAAAAACTTGAGATCACGTAGACAAGCAGAAGCAAGAGGACAAGTATAGGAATAAGCTAATTCAGCCTTTCATTTGTTTATAATTTGACACAAAATAATAAGTGTTTTCCCCTTATTCCTTCATTACAAGTTGTTAAGGTGCAAATTAAAGTTAACATGCATTTGTCACCACGAACACAGTTTATTATGAATATGCTTTGTATGAGTGGATAATTTTTAATTAATTTTGCAGCTTATTTTTTACTGATATTTTTGTAAAAAAAAAAATCAGATATAGAATCGGTGTAATGTAAAACCCTTGATGAATATAGGCCAGCACTGATTATGAATGCGGCTTGTTTTGCAGGTATTTGACGCGCAGTTGTGGGGAAATCAATAAACCAATTAATACCATTATGGTTTGATGGAAAATTCGGCATATTTAAGGCTGTGATCTTGGTCCCAAATCATCACTGCTACATTGTTGCATTTTCCCTGTGGCCAGACAACACAACATTGTCACACTGCGGCATTTTTAAAAGTGACGGAAGAAACTGCATTTCTGACTTGTTCAGTAACAAACAATATTTAATTTGGAGTCCAATCTATATCGTCACAATAACTCATCATCACACCGCTGTAACACCTTTCTTTTCATGGAAGCTGCGCTGATGCCGTATCATTGCTGCCATCTGCCAACTCCTAACTAGTTAGGGGACCTCATAATGTCTCCTAAATATTGGTCAAGTTAGAAGTACTTTTAATTCTAAAGAATCTTTATGAATAGCTTTTACTCCTAAGAGTAAAAGTAGGAGCAAACTGATTTTCAGATATTTCAGGCACTTAGGACCAATTTATCACTCTCAGACGCTTTATGAATACGGGCACAGATGTACAAATGTTTCACCAGTGCTGTATCAGTTCTAGGAAAAAGAAGAAAATAAAAGGACAAAGTTAATATTTTCTGAATTCCATTAAATAAGGAATAGGTGTTTCAATTAAATTATTTTGTGTGCAAGTCATCAAATCATATTTATTGATTAATTTAGCAATCACTTTGAATGTAGTGAATATGGATATCTTGGGGAAAAAAAATGAGATTACTGAAAACAGCTTAGTTGCCAAGTATCCAGTTATTTATGTAATAAGGTTAATACTGTACTGGATATGCATTTGTATAATGGTTATTAAAAATACTAATTTTACAGGGTGTGAGCAGAAGAAATAATACATAGCGGGTATATGTGGCAACAGTTATAATAAAACCAAAACAGACATGTATATGATTAAATTGTACATTGCGGTACATCCCGTTGCAGCTCTATGTGACTCCGGTACCAATCCAGTGCAACTCAGCAAAACAGCTGTATTCGATGCAACCTGGTGCATTGCGGTGCATCTTGGTGCAGCGGCAGCCCCAACCCCACAGCACCCGGAGTTGCCCCCATTGGTGCAGGAGCTGGTTCTACTCCCCCTAGTCCTGGCTCTCCTATGGGTGAGAGCAGGGAGGCCTTCTGGGTTCCATTCCCCTTTGGGTAGTGTTCTCTTTCTCAGATAACCGTGGTTGCATTTGCAACCTATCGTTATACAGAAGTAAAACCTACTAGTTATTTCCTAAGTTTAATACACCTGATTGAACAGTGAGCTGACTCAATATGTGGGAGGTTTATTTGAGATCATATCATATAATTTACATAGTAATGTAAACAAAATATCAAAATAATATGTGAGCTATACATTAGGAATATATATTAGGAAATACATACACCGATCAGCCATAACATTATGACCACTGACAGGTCTGACAGGTGACGTGAATAACACTGATAATCTCGTTATCATGGCACCTGTCAGTGGGTGGGATATATTAGGCAGCAAGTGAACATTTTGTCCTCAAAGTTGATGTGTTAGAAGCAGGAAAAATGGGCAAGCGTAAGGATCTGAGCGACTTTGACAAGGGCCAAATTGTCAGCTACAGACCAGTCAGGGTGCCCATGCTGACCCGTCCACTGCCGAAAGCGCCTACAATGGGCACATGAGCATCAGAACTGGACCACAGAGCAATGGAAGAAGGTGGCCTGGTCTGATGAATCAAGAGTTCAAGGTGTTGACTTGGCCTCCAAATTCCCCAGATCTCAATCCAATCGAGCATCTGTGGCATGTGCTGGACAAACAAGTCCGATCCATGGAGGCCCCACCTCACAACTTACAGGACTTAAAGGATCTGCTGCTATCGTCTTGGTGCCAGATACCACAGCACACCTTCAGAGGTCTAGTGGAGTCCATGCCTCAACGGGTCAGGGCTGTTTTGGTGGCAAAAGGGGGACCTACACAAGTGGTCATAATGTTATGGCTGATCGGTGCATATATACATATATATAGATATACATATATCTATATATACACACACACATATACATATATATATTATATATATATATATATATATACACTCACCTAAAGGATTATTAGGAACACCATACTAATACTGTGTTTGACCCCCTTTCGCCTTCAGAACTGCCTTAATTCTACGTGGCATTGATTCAACAAGGTGCTGAAAGCATTCTTTAGAAATGTTGGCCCATATTGATAGGATAGCATCTTGCAGTTGATGGAGATTCGTGGGATGCACATCCAGGGCACGAAGCTCCTGTTCCACCACATCCCAAAGATGCTCTATTGGGTTGAGATCTGGTGACTGTGGGGGCCAGTTTAGTACAGTGAACTCATTGTCATGTTCAAGAAACCAATTTGAATTCGACCTTTGTGACATGTTGCATTATCCTGCTGGAAGTAGCCATCAGAGGATGGGTACATGGTGGTCATAAAGGGATGGACATGGTCAGAAACAATGCTCAGGTAGGCCGTGGCATTTAAACGATGCCCAATTGGTACTAAGGGGCCTAAAGTGTGCCAAGAAAACATCCCCCACACCATTACACCACCACCACCAGCCTGCACAGTGGTAACAAGGCATGATGGATCCATGTTCTCATTCTGTTTACGCCAAATTCTGACTCTACCATCTGAATGTCTCAACAGAAATCGAGACTCATCAGACCAGGCAACATTTTTCCAGTCTTCAACTATCTAATTTTGGTGAGCTTGTGCAAATTGTAGCCTCTTTTTCCTATTTGTAGTGGAGATGAGTGGTACCCGGTGGGGTCTTCTGCTGTTGTAGCCCATCCGCCTCAAGGTTGTACGTGTTGTGGCTTCACAAATGCTTTGCTGCATACCTCGGTTGTAACGAGTGGTTATTTCAGTCAAAGTTGCTCTTCTATCAGCTTGAATCAGTCGGCCCATTCCCCTCTGACCTCTAGCATCAACAAGGCATTTTCGCCCACAGGACTGCCGCATACTGGATGTTTTTCCCTTTTCACATCATTCTTTGTAAACCCTAGAAATGGTCGTGCGTGAAAATCCCAGTAACTGAGCAGATTGTGAAATACTCAGACCGGCCCGTCTGGCACCAACAACCATGCCACGCTCAAAATTGCTTAAATCACCTTTCTTTCCCATTCAGACATTCAGTTTGGAGTTCAGGAGATTGTCTTGACCAGGACCACACCCCTAAATGCATTGAAGCAACTGCCATGTGATTGGTTGGTTAGATAATTGCATTCATGAGAAATTGAACAGGTGTTCCTAATAATCCTTTAGGTGAGTGTATATATATATATATATATATATATATAGAGATAGATAGATAGATAGAGAGAGAGAGAGAGAGATGCTGTACCAAATACTTAAATACTTATGTTGTAATTCACTCTTTCCTGTAAAATGAAACTTCAAAGTTTGATTATTTTTCTCTCTCCATCCTTTGCTGTTTAGATCATTTGCCAAACTGTGATGTTTATTTGTTTATAATGAGGTGCAATACAGTTTCTAAAAGTGCCTTAGCAACAGTTACTATGGATACCGTGTTCTTATACACAGGGACAAATCCTGTGTTGCTAATTAAGTCTCTACTTATGATGTTGCATAACAATATTGAAGCATTTATTGCATTTCTTTTTGTTTTTATTTTGTTATTCACATTTGCAGAATTTTTGAGAAAAGTTTAATAAACGTTTGCGACAGATTTCCATATCTCTCAGACACTAGTTATTAATCATGTATTGATCCATTCCTAAATCCATTTAAAAATAGCACCTATGAAAAGTTGTATTTAATACAACAGAAAAAAATAAACCCAGTATTAGATTACCAATATTCTCACATAAAGCAACTGAATAGTAATACCCACATGAGAGAAAACTCCTCACCTCCAGTTTTGTTCAAGGAGGTAATGGACATGAGCAGTGAGTTTCTGTTGGAGCACTATTCTTCATCCTCATTATGAACATTTAAACAAAATTATAAGTTTAATGATAGGGTTCCTTTATGGATAAAAAAATATGCTGCAGACTGGGCTTAAACAGAGCTGTCCAGCTCAATCTTCCCATCAGATAGAAACAGGAATTTAGTTATTAAGCCTTTCCTAGGGGATCTACTGATAATGTTGCATGCTTTTCGATGACCATCTCATGTACAGACCAATGTATGCACACATTGAAAGTACAACAGATGATATTTCAACATTTTACAGTTTCAGATTAAAATGCATATTATTTTTGCAAACGTATCTCTAATAAAGTATTCTGGATCAATACCATCAAACCCTTTTTAATTCAAATTGTTGTGCAGTGTATCAGACCAGTGTCATTAAAGACAATACTATGGCACAAATACAACTAACTGCGTTGTATTCTGAGAACCTCAAAATGTAGTAGTTACTAAGAAGTGAATGAAGAAGTGAGCACGGTGGAAAAATAAACCTAAAACACAACATTAATCTCTCCAAAAGCATATTGATTCCAAATCGCAATTAAATCTTAATTGCACACTGTGCAAGTTTTTTTCATGACCCTTACAAAAACCTTGAGAAACTGATGAATAACTTGCAGATGTTTTGTTGTTGTCACATTTTGCTTTGTTTTAATATGTGTTGTTTTTTGCATGGATTACAGATAATAAAACTCACAGCAGGTCGGCTCTAGGTAGAAGCTAGTTTACACTTTTCATACCTTAAATGTTTATTATCCGATATTTATTTCTTCTTCTTTTCTCTTTTGTAAATGCCACCTTTACAATGCTGAAGTAGAATTAAAACAGTTTCCAGACCAACCTGTCTAGCAGTTTCAATGAGTGTCAGAGCCTTGAAAAGGTTTTGAATTCATAAGCGCTAATTTGTCACCAAGTTACAGTTTGAGGGTGCTTCACAATGCTGTGGCAGTGTTTATTTCTGGGCTTATCTTTGCTGCACATCCCTATACGAAGTGAAATTAATTCCATGCATTCGTCATTAGCCGAACAAAGCCAGTGCACTTTATGAGTAAGATCATTATGCAGTACATTGGGCACACATATGACAGCTCCTCTCTTCCCACAGTTGTCTGCAATATATTATTCTCTCATCTCAGTGGCTTCTCGTGCAATCAAAATCTTTAACAAGTGGAAACCACGTCCCTACTGTACATTATATTATTGTAATTTAGAAATGTCTCTTTCCACATATTTTTTTTACTAATATTTGTATATTATTATCCAGATGACTGATAATGTGTCTGGGGAAAATAAAATTGATGTTTTTTTTCATTATCTTGCATTCTTTTTTATTTTCTCGTTTGGTAACTTTCTGTAGATTTTGCAATCAAACCATTCATAATTATTTTCTGCCATTCATAAGCAGGTTGTCAGGGCAATCGTTAAGAATAGGTATCTTAACACTGCTTGCTTTATATGTGTAAGAAATTACACAATTGCTTCTTTCACTGTGTAAGTTACACAAATATCATCTTATCAGCTGAAAAAAATACAAAGAGTTTGTAGCTCACAAACAACTTCCTGGTTCATGACAAAACAGACGAAAGGAGAAGCGATGTTAAAACTGAAGTCTGGGGAGCAGGTGGCACCATAATCCTTGGACACTTTGAGGCAATTTGAAACTAATGAATACATAAATTGGGTGATATTGGTCTTTAAATAACATGAACCAACAATACAGTTGATGCATAACACTTATACTTCAATTGATTGTACTATGCAAGTTAATACAACACTTTTTATTTGGGCAATTTTCCACCAATCTATGAAGATATATTAATCCGCTCTCCAATGAACATTTGTTTGGGCAATAATGACTGATGAACAGAAAATTGGAAATACGAAAACAGGTGCAGAGTATGTGTCCATTGTTCCTTGACACTTGGGGTGTAAATAAAATGAAGATCTAAAATTATTCTAATTTAATTTTAATGTTCTTGTTACTGAATCTGATTACAGCACTGTTTTATAATTACTCTTTGTAAAAATCCATTAATCGTGCAAGGTTAAGTGCCCATATGTGTGTAAGCAGGGTCAGTCTGATCTCTCGCAGTCTAGCTTCAGCGGCAGCATTAACTTGCTCCCTAAATACATTATGTATTGCGTATTTTAGTTAGTGGGTGCATTTTAAATAGTTTAAAAATAAGAAAAAGCTTTTATTTTCTTCTTCTTAACACTAATAATAATAATAATAATAATAATAATAATAATAATAATAATAATAATAATAAAAATGAACTGGAACTTAATGTTTACTTGATGAATAATGAAGGACATCTTTGTAACAATCAGACAGTTCATAACATTGGGAAACAGTTGATGCAAGTAATAAAGAAAAGTAATATAGGAACAGCTCAAATTATTTCCCCATTTTTTTATGTGGCAGGTTAATGAGCACAACTGGCTTCAGAGGTTTGAATCTTCCATCAGAGCAATTGTCACCGCAAGAAATGTCTTTCTTTTTGCTCAGTTACTTTTCGCATAAAGCCAGAAACCAAGGCTATAAATAGCCCCAGTCTGCAGTAGCGAATGGATGAATGTTAGTGATAAGTGCTTTCTTCTCTGAAGCACCTCTGCCTCATAATCCCTCTCTTCTAATGGGTGGTGAATAGACTGAGACAATAAAAACACAGAGACAGTAGTCACGTTACATTAACCATCGCATAAATGAGCTGGACTGGCTCTGTATTCAAAGCGTCTCGGCTCCCCTAATAGATCCGACATTAAGGCAGAGAGTTTGATTTCAGATGCCATTTTCACAAAGTGAAGTCAGACTCTATAGATCACATCTTGGGGGCAGTGGACAGCAGACATTTATTTAAGGAGAATTTTCTTTCCTCTTTTATGATGGGGGCATTCTGGTTTCTTTCGTAGAGTATTTTTTGTAAACTCCACACATAACTCCCACTTGCGGATAGATGAAGAAAACTCTCTTGGGTTTCAGTGAAATGTCTAAATTGCATGTGCAACATAATAACAGATTAACTGTATTCAGAATGCAATGACAGTGCAGTTGAAAGAAGATGCTGTTTTTATTGTTTAAAGACAAACAATACTTTAGATGTTAAGAATGCATAATAACCTGTAGCTTTACTTCATTCAATATATCCTTCTTTGTATTTAACATAGTCTCTTTCCATTTTTCCATTTTATGAACTATTCTCAAGAAACTATAACACTCTGTATTGTGTGTTATTGTAGCATATATATATATAAGATGCAAATAAATAATAATTGAAAATAAAGAATGAATAAATATATCAGAAACTGTCTTTTCAGATTTCAAGATATTCTTATTACCCAAAATGACAGTAAATCCATTCATTTGGACAGAAAAACACCTCATTTTTGACATGATGCATGATTTAAGACTGTGTGAAAGTGTTTCACTGGTTAAACCAAACCCTTATTAGTTATTATCTTAAAAAATATTCAGATTCTTTTTTGTTTTTGTTTTTTTGTTTAGTTTAGTTCAGTACCAATGCATAAAACTGTGCAATGTGATTAATAATTTTAAGCTAATATGTGGACGCTTCATTACTGAAATCTGCACACTTTACAGCATACCAGTAAAAAATAGCCAATTAAGATTACTATATCAAAAGAGGTCCTGCTGCTTACAAAAACAATACATCAGCACAAACTGCCAAAGGAAAATATCCGACTCTTTATTCTTAGCGACAGAAGATAGGATTAGGACTATTGCATCTGCAGCAAACTTGACAGTCTAACTATGACGACTCCTTAACCTTCAAAGAGCACAAAACTTCACACTTTAAGTTACAAAGGCTGGCAGCAATTTGTCAGTCAAATCTAGCTTGTTTTTATTCTCAACTGGTTTCAACCATGACTGAAGAAAAAAGTAGTCAATTAGCATTCAATTATATGTACGTGTGGATATCTTTTTATTATTGTTAGTTTAACTGACATGTAGAGCATCTATTGTAAAGGAAATGCTAATGAGGATAGAGGTTTATTGGTTGTAGAAAATTGAACAGATTATTAAAAACTGCTCTGCTACATAACACTGGAATTATACATTTCAGCTATGAACAGGCATTCAAAACTAAATAATTATTCAATAATAGGTAAATAATTACATATGTACATACATACATATTAAGCCACCAATGGGTACTATTATTATAAACTGCCAAAATGAATATTTATGATTAACAATGCCTTCTCTGTCATTAATATTGTATTGTTAAAGAGGTTATTAATACTTCAAATTCACTTGGGTACTTATTAGGTTTTAAGTGTGCAGTCTAGAAATTAGCAACCCTCTCACTGCTACAACTCTTCAACTTATGCAAAATATTGTCCCTTGAAATAAAACATGTGTGGTGAATTAAAGAGCTGGGAATGCTTTGGGATACATTAAACAAAGTTCAGAGGATAACAACAAACTGGTGTGTTTTATCTAAACGTAAGACAACACCAGTGACAACACCAAAAGCTTTTTCGTGCACAAAAGAGGCCCTGAAGGCCGATGCTTTTTCAGAGGAATGAGACATGGATAATACTGGAGCCAACTGATGTAAATCTTCATGGATTGCTCAGTGATGTGTAAGAAGTTTACATGTGTTTTTTCAGGGACACACTTTTAAGTCTTGGTTAAGGAAATAATCAAAATTTGTATTTAGTAATCAACAAACTCTGGCACTGAAGACTTATGCCCTGTTTCCACTGGTGGACGCGTCCGGACCTGGACACTTAAACAGGTGTTTCCACTGGCATATGGAAATATGAGTTTTATTTGCAGCAATCCACATACAGAAACACTGACTGCTTAAAGTTAATATCTAAGTTTATTCAAAACTTGCCAGACATGGATTTCACAGGACCCCGGTGCAGTGCCATGACCAGTTAAAAATAAACTGAAGAGTAATAATCAGATTGGTAGCAGCCGATATTATAAATATTTAATGGACAACTACACAGCTGTTGTCCTGTGAATGGTGTGCAGGTCTGTTGTATAACAGCCCAGCAGAGACAATCAGTACAAAGGCGAACACAATTTAGTTAACGTGTGTCCATTGACAAGTTAAATTAATTAATAAATAAATAAATACAGCAGATCTGGGTTTCCCTAAAACATTAAGGACTGGATTAATAAATGGGTCCATAAGTCCATAAATGCCATGACTGAAACGTACACACTTCAGTTAAATTATAACTTGCTATATTGTAGCTGCTGTTACTATATGATTCATCGTGAAACGTGTGTTAAGGACATCTGCTAAGTAAATTAAAAATAATACGGCATAAAGTAGGGTCGTTTGCAGTTACAAATCTGTACTAAGAGTAATAAGTTAAGGGAGTCAAGTTGTGCCATTTAAAATACATATCTACTAGCACATATCTTGATGATGATTACAATAATAATAACAGCAAATATTTATTTTTATTGTTGCACATGGAAACGTTTTTTTACGGTAATGTAATTCTTGTCTGAATATAATGTCTATACACGTTTAGCTCTTCCTAATATTTCTTAACAGAATCTTGTATTTTTAATGACGCCAATCATGTACAGCAGAAACAATAAAATAGCCACAAAAGTTCTTTCCACATCAGGCTCTATCACTCGTAGTGTTGTTTTCTGTCTGTTTTTAAAATGAAACACAAGCCAAACCCACAATCGCTCTGCTCCTCCCACAACGGGGGACAGACTTGCTACAACGGCCTGGTTTTACAAAAAGTTCTGGATCGTGTCTGAAGACGGAGGCTTCCGGCATGGCACGAACCCTTAAGCCAGTGGAAATGATGCATTAATATCCGTAATGCCACAAGATGTCAACTGTGCACTCATGGAAAAAAATCCAGTTTAAAAATATTGAATTGTAGACAATAAAAATGCCTTTACATATGAAACTATACAGTATAAAATAGAAACTCATCTCTAAACATGTATAAGATTCAAAATAGGTTAATCAAAACCTCTAACTTTTCAATGGAGGTATAATATATGTGTGTGTGTGTGTGTGTTGATAAGTCTTCAAAGGACACAAATAATGTTTCAGATTGCCTAATAAAGTAACTAAAGAAAAGGGAGATCAGCCAAGCACAAGGGATCTGTTTTGTTCTCGTTTTCAAGCCTAACTTATACATTCTTGACTCCCTTTTCCATTGAATGGGAACAGGAA
The DNA here is from genome assembly GCF_036373705.1 of Amia ocellicauda. Classification (NCBI taxonomy): domain Eukaryota; kingdom Metazoa; phylum Chordata; class Actinopteri; order Amiiformes; family Amiidae; genus Amia; species Amia ocellicauda. The sequence continues at coordinate 12,926,498 of NC_089867.1, read as the reverse complement.
GTTCTGTGCAAAGCCAGCTCTCTTCCCCTTATTGAAGGCATTTCATATTCTCTGAAGGGTGGACATATAAAGAACTTGCACAGAAAACTGCAAACGCTAACTGCATTTACTATTCTAATTCTCTAAGAAGTGTTGCCATTTCTACGTTGTATGAACTTTTCCAGAGCTACATTAAAAATTGTTGTACACCAACAAGAGAGCTTTAAAAATAACTTAGTTTTTGATTTATTTTACTTTATATGTTTTGTTCCAGAGCAAACATATGCCCTCTCTTTTCAGCAAACTACTGGCACCAACACCATCAAGTATGCTTGAAATTTACGACTGGAGATTTGGTCTTCAGAATAGTTCAGCAGAGTGTTCTTATATAGTACAGTAAGGTCATCAGCTCAAAAGGTTTAAGAAAATAGCCAGACCTTCACATTGCAAAGCCAATATCTTGCCCCATCACCTTTAAAGAAAGAAATGTAGAGAATGATTGGATTGACCAAATAGCAAAAGTCCTTTTCTTTCACGAGAAAAAGAGCGCCAGCTTTTAGCAGCAACCTTCTGACCTCTCAGCTGACCTTGTTCTCCATTAGGACTGCCTCTTAACCAGGTGAGCCACCGAGGTGCTTTCAGGTTAATAATTCAGTTTACTCTTTATCCACCCATGTGTGGGCATATGAAGGCTAGGACTTCTGACCCTCCCTCTGAAGTAAGAAATGTTCATCTCTATTTCATTCGGGTCTTTTCAACCCTGTGCTCAGTGCCAGGAGATTAAATGGACAGGCTTCTGTCTACTTCACTGTGCTTTATTAACTCCCTCCTGCTCATCGGTCATTTCCTCTCATTTAAAGTGCTGCCAGAGCGCATTAGTATCTGCATGTGGACATATTTTAAAAGACCTTTGCCTCACAGACACCACATAAATGAAGACATACATCTCATTCAAAAATAATAAGGCAAACAGGGAAGCATACAAACTAACTGCACTATGCTTCTTCTTTTGTTGGCAGCGCTATGAGATAAATTCAGACTGTGATACGTAATACCTATTTATTTCTGTGCAAGTGCAAATAAATCATTACACCAACATTGTTCTATTAAATAACAATTTAAGAATATGAGATCATCGAACGTGGAGAGTTTATTCATGTCATGGAGCGGGGGTTATTAAACATATTGATTGGTGTGTGGTACAGTAAAGAAGTATTTAAGCAATAGTATCGGATTCAGAGGACATTACTGAATGATACTCAACCATGGTGATACATGAATGTCCCAAATCAAAGGCAAAGGCATTTTAAAAAGCCATGTTCACTTCTGTAGTCAATAATGCCTCCTACTGAGGGAGATTTTGAAGGTTAGTGCTGCTGGAACCAGACCTTTTACCTGAGGTAACTCTTGGTCAGGAAGCAATTAGGTTGCTTAAAAGTACAGAAACCAAGCAAAAGACACAGGTGATTTCATTCCACAGGGTACATTCAGAAAAGACAATGACTGAGATTCAAAGTACAAACTGTCTGAACTCTTATCATCTTAATCTGGATTATGGACCCAATTTTCTTTGCTAATTTATGCAATATCCTACAAGTGTTTTGAAAGGTAATTTTGACACTGTAGTAATTATATTAAAGGATATACTCTAAATGCAATTGAGTATGTTTGTGCTTGTTTGTTATTAAAACTGAATTTCCCAAATGCAGTTTAGCTTTGTAAAATGCACCTGATTTTTCAATGGACTAAGAATAACATATAGCAACATTCAGAAGGAAGGTTTATGTTAAAGTATCAAATCCCTTCCATTAATGGGTAAAAATATGAAGGGATATGAAGAAATGAGGGATAAATACATACATACAAAAATAGCATTGGAAGCAGTAAAACGTATATTTTCTGGGGTTATAGATTGCTTAAATTCACTGTTTTTGTCTGTAATTGAAATGATCTATGATGATACATGATACTAAAAATTCCCCCAGTAAAGGTAATGATCAAACACACACAAACACAGCTTCATAATATAAACATGTTTGAATTTATATAAATAGTCAAATTGCTTCCAGCTGTACACTTTCAGATTGGGACAAACTGTATAAATAAAATAAAAAATTACTGCTTATCATTTGCCAGGATTACAGATTGCCAGTACCAAAACCTAATCAATAATGGCCATTATTTTTAACTGTTGGAATTTTTCTGAAACAGCACTGGGCAATTTGCCAAGCCCAGGGGCAATCTTGATATTATTAACCTGATCTGGGATTTTCCAAATGGTACAGATTATTGATTTAGAACTCAGCTGGGGCAAATAGATATACTATACTTTGCAATCACTTCAAATCATTCAAATAATACCTTATTTTTAGGTGTAAATCTTCCCCAATTGCCCAGACTGTACTGATTCATGTGTTGCATAATGCGTTTTACAGAATTTTGTAGCTCTTTAAAGATTAACAATATTGCCAACACATGTGAAGACACTATAGATCCTGCATTATGTATGTGTTATAGACTTCTATCAGAGCACACTAAAACCTTATAATTTTTCTATTGTAGAGCCAAGCAAGATTTGTTTTTTATGGATCAAGTTTGGAAACTAGCACAAATTAGTGCCTATAGCAGGGCTGAGGAATAACAGGTTTCAAGGGCCAGGGTTTTAAGAATTGTATAGCTACCAAAAATAGCAACTGAAAAACAAGGACTTAAATGAAGTCACATTGGAAAATGAGCTTGTTATACTGTTTTCATTGGTTACTGGTCATCAATTAGTTGGTAAACTTAATGTAGAGTTCACGCTGGAAAATGTTATTAGTGTTTTCAACCAGTAGTTTATGCATTCTAGCATTTTATCTATTAAGGATACAAGCATAAATACGAGCTAAAGAAAAGAGCTATGTGTGAGAAATGTTACCTCAGCATCAGTATTCACCTCAGCTATCTGCCAAATTAAAATCCGACTTTCTCTTTCTATACTTTTGAGACTTTATGTATATTTTCCCAAGTGGCATTTTCATTTCATTCTTTTAGAAAACCCTTGGCTTATTAATCCTGCATAGTTTAGTTACCATATAGGGTTATCAGACAGGTGTTAAAACCACATGGTCTTTCTGATATTGAATTAACCATCAGTTTAATTGTTACTGTTATATGTAAGTTTAATTTAAATCTGATATCTGTGTCTCGTGCTTACCTCATAAGCAATATCTGATAGAAAAAAGAAAATCCATAAGTTGTAATTCATGAAATGATTTTCCAGTAAAACCAAAGATATTTCTTTAAACCCTGGATGTTACATGTTTTGTGTGAAAAACTATATTAGGATTGTTGCCAAGATACTTATGCTGAGTGTTACAAGTAAATTACAGAGCACAGTCTGCAATCTATCTCACATTTATGGATCAAGTAATTTGGAGAAGGTGTTGTGTGGCTCCAATTGCATTTGCTTACAGTTCCTTTATAGAACGGTATTGTTTATACCCAAGAATGTGGGATACGACAGACAGTGCATCCAACAGAGGACCTAAAATATAAGTGTTATCTAAATGTGGAAAAATGAAGATAAGATCTTAATGATCAAGTTGCAAGATTAATTGAAACGCAGTTGTTTCAGTCTCAGAGAGATTTTTTGAAGTGTGATATTGTTTTACAGAGTATGGCATGACTACTGTTGGTTGCTGATTATCACTGCATATTTGTAAAGGATACCTCAATAGGTTTGGACAGGTGACGTAGTCCACTTCTGTTGATATGTTGAATGGTCATTTAATTCATAAACGTATATGTATTTTTTTTAGCATTGTATTGTGTTGTAGTACAGACACCAGTGTGCGGCACACAGGCACATTTCCTTTAATGCTGACACACCAACTCATTCCAGACATACTGACACATTACTGGGCTCTCTCGGTTAGACCCTTATTGGGCCACATGAGAGAACAGATGTGCAAAGCCCAGCTGCCTGTGACATACAGAGCAGCCAGGATTAATTACACTACATCTCACTTCTTTAATTAGCATTATACATCACAAAGTCCCAATGAAAACACCAGGTTCACAAAGGCTGTTGTACTGTACCTCAGTTCACACTGTACAACTAGCAAGTCTCCATTCATTAGGCCTGGAGAGCTCTGTGTACCTTTCTGGGTTAATTCACAGTGTAAAATATGCTAAGATGAAGTAATGTGGAAAATTTAAAAAATGTTTAATTACCAAGGACTATATTAAAAACCCAACACATCAACACACCTGCCAATTGCAAAAAAAAAGCATAGTACCTATTGCCAGGTTTGTAGCAGACAGAAGAAAGAATCCTTTATCAAAGAAAAAGTTTACATATTGTAAGTGGATTATGCAATTGCAGTTTGGTGCAAGCTTTAGTGGATCCAAGACACATTTGCTAGTCTAGACAATCATTTCAGAAAAGTGTATGTTTGTGTATGTATTTTCGTGTGAGTGTGCGTTTGCGATTGTGTGTATGTGTGAGTGCACGCAAGTATGTGTGCTTTTGTGTGTGTGTGTGTGTGTGTGTGTGTGTGTGTGTGAGTGATTATTCATTGTATTGACTGAGATATAACACTGCTTCAGTTTGAATCTGTAATTCTATTGCTGGTGATTACATTCTATAAATTCATGAATTCAGAATATTAGCAATTTAAATAAAGCATAGAGAGAAGAAAAGAATATAAAACTCTAGAGATAATTTGAAGATTTGATAATGCTGATGATTAAGGACTAGTTCCAGCGGTACTTATATCATCCACACTAAAACTCTAATTAACAATTTATTTTTGATCCCTTATTGGCAAGGTGACATTTGATACCATTCAGATTCAAATATTCCTTCCCTGAACCTATGCGAAGCCTGAAGGGAATAGCATAACCTTTAGAAAATGTGCTAAAGCCAATTAGCTCATGTTCTTTAAAAGTATGTTAGCAGAACTAACAGTTCCTATACAGCCAACCACTGAAGCCATATTGCAAAATATCCTCTTTTTCTCAGTACAATTAAATTACACTTTGTGCTTTGTGGACATTGTGCTTGTTTGTTTCTCTGTTCCGTTAAGCCTCTGCCCTGTGAATGCCTTTTGGCTTTGAAGTTCTTCCAATTTTAGAAGAATAAAAAATGACGGCCATATGTTTATTTTCAGTGTCATAAATAAGAGCTTAGCAGGACTGATATTAATTCATAAGATAAGATGACACTGTACAAAGCATGAACTAAAGGTCATGAAGAATGCAATTGGTGTGCTTTTCCACAAAATGCTAATTCTAACAATGCCCATCATCACATTCATTTCACTCTCCTTCTGTACCTCCTGGTAGTAAGACACTATTTAGCAATTTGATATTTAATGAACCCTTATTCAGGGTACATAAATTAAAGTGTTATCACAGCCATATATGTTTTCGTGCTTTTGGACGGTGATGAGAAGACAGTATTTGCACTACAGTCTAGTCTCTTGGCACAGAGGGTTGGGTGCTTATTTGGTCTGTGTGACTCAAGCACTGCAAATGTAGGGGCTCTGGTGGCAGTTTAAATTTGGGGTCCGGCTGCTGGTTACACGGATAACATCCTAACAGGTCATTAAAGAGTGAATACCCAAATGTTAAAATGTTTAAGAAACTAGAACACACTGCTTCTGCACTGTAGTCGCTTCCCTTATTAGAAGAAATAAGTACTGTGCTGTCACTTTTTCATGTTTTTATTAATTTTCCTTTTTAAAAATACATCATTGGAAAACTGTTTCACATTAAAGTGCTCCCACTGCTTCCACAACATAAACAAATGCTGGTGAAGGTATCTAATTGTGTGCAATATTTTTATAACATGCCATTTGCATCCAGTTTGTATGCAGTGTACCCAAGCATTGGGATTCAGCTCTGAATAATTTCTCTTTCAAATGACTTAATCAAATTGTAAATTTGGGAAGGAATTTAAATGCCAACAGCCAACAGATGTCCTGGGACACTGACATAAATCAATCGTTCTAGGGACAACATCTAATGAATGGCTTTCAAAAACAATGCACTATTAGACTGTTGCCGACAGATGATTAGTGCTATCCAAATTACACACACGATAATGATGATGATGATGACGAAAATTAAAAAAACAGTGGCTATTGGAAGTATTCACCCCTTTGGACTGATTCAGATTTTTGGTGTTTCAACTATAAATTATGCATTTAAATAGGATTTATTTCCCCCCTTTGATTTACACAACCTACTTAATACTTTGGCAAGAGTAACAATATGTTTTATTGTAAAACAACAGTTAACAAGAAAACAAAAATACAGAAATATCTTTGTTAGAGAAGTGGTAAATCCACCTTTGACAGCAATTACAGCTGTGAGTCTTTGGGGTAAGTTTCTACCAGGTTTGCACACCTGGATTGTGCAATATACTTATCTAATTCATCTAATGGTTTTTAATTTAAATTGAATTTTAATATGTTTTTCTGTAACAACAACAATCCCATGTAAATGCATCACAATTACAACAAAGTAAGTAAGGGGGTGAACACTGCCTGTAGCCATGGTATATTAACTACATTCTGTTCAGTAGAATTTGAGCTTTGTTTAATTTATACATACTACTACTAGGACTACTACTTAACTACTACTATGGATAATCATAAATAAATACATAATAATACTTAACACATTCATAAGTGTGAATATATACATTACACATTTAATATTTATAACTCTTATCAACATTTGAAATACCACTGTGTAATTATAAAATCCTTCATTGTCTAATTAAAGTCAAGCAAATATTAACAAAGACTTACTGAAAGTAAAAATGCACAGAAGCTAAGTTAGGTCTCTAGTGGAAACTACAATCTCTTAATCAAGAGAGCAATTTGTATTCTAGTAGCTTTCACTGTAAATCTCTCAGTCAGTACTGAACATCACTGCATCTAGCGACCTTTTCTCTCCAGAAGTGTCTGGTATTAGTGAGAGAGTGAGTTGGTAGTTAATCGGGGAAACAATCATATTTCCCTAAATTAATCAAATGCCATCTGAATGAATACTGAGGCCTTTAAACCTACTCTTCTTCTGGAACCCTTATTGTCTGAATATCTCTGTTTCAATGTATTTTTACTTCCAGAAATTTCGTTTGCACATTAGCTAAATGTTTCTATTTTCATCAATTTCAAATGTATATTTCATTAATTATACATGAGCATGTGTAATGAAGTGATGGCAAGTAGTTATGTATGCCCTACATTGTAACTATGTGTAACTACACTGTAAATACACTTTAGGAACAAATGCAACTTATTAATAAGTTCTCGCATGTCAAAATTGCCAACGAAATGCATTGTTACGTCACTTTGAAATAGATTGAATGTTATTATTATGTAATAACATGTTAACTACACTAACCTATGTGTAATGTAAAGTTAATTTCGGAATCAATTTACTGCACACAGTGCAGTAAACCTTATTGTATGTAAACTTTATTTTCTTGGCATCTGTGTCACACTAAACAACCAACAGTTAAGGCTGGCTGGCTGGATCAGAGATGAAAAAGGTCTGATATTGCACAAATACAGACATTTGAAAAATAAATTGCCCAACCTGACTTTTTTATTTTTAAACCAGGCAATTTATGAAAGGCTGGGTACTATTTTCCTTCAAATCTCTCCATTTTAAAATATATTTTCTGCATCAGGTGAGACCTTGGGCAAAGCCTTCAAGCTTTATGCATGGTGTAATACTTAGCATGACAGTGGGGAAAGGAATTGTTCCTAAGTAACCATGTTCTTAAAGGTTAAGTAGTATTTCAGAACGACCCAGCTTCAGGCAGATAAGCCTCCCTGTGACAGTAGGGTAAATCTGGTTAATTATCCTGCTGAGCAGGTAGTGAACAGCTATATTAAAGACATGACTGCAGGATTAGCCTTAATAACCTTCTCATAACAAAAACCATACCTTTCTGGGTGGTAACACCTTTTGATAAGATTATATACATATTATTTAAATATTTTATGAAAATTGCAAAGATCTTTTAAGTACAAAAATTAAGATGATCCCACATTTGTCAGAATGTTTTTTTTTTTGTTTTGTTTTTTTCTCAAAGATGTCTGCATAGCTGCATGTGAAAATTCAGACCACGGCTGTAAGAGAAAACAAGACTAGTGGCACCACCAGAGAGAGTTTTTTAAAGAAGGCAGATTTAGGGTGGGATTAAATTAAAAACTTGACCCATCCACTAATAGAAAACTCCAAAAACTGATCTCAGTGGCAGGTTTATTTATCATCAGCTGATTCTTCATTCTTCGTAAATATAAACACTATCAAGTACAGGTGAACAATTTGCACATCTCCTGAATCTTGGGTAAGATCTCTTTGCACCACACAAAGTATAGTATAATTTAACAAAACACAGATATAATTAAACAAAGATTAACTACAATTTATGATTAACCTTGAATAAGATAGAAATGTAAAACTTGCCATTTATTTATTTTTCATATTCTACTGCAACTCTCTTAGGAATTATTTTCTCAATTCCAGTTGCTGTCTCTTCAAAAAACTTTTACCAAATATCTGAACAATAACATTTTTTAGTATACAATTCTAAATATACTAACCAAATTTAAAGTTTAGAAGATCACATCTCAAGTAGAACTCGTGTCTTGGCAGAAAAAAGGTAAATCACCATAATAAAGACATTTATTTTGGATCACTATGAATTTCCAGATTTTTCTGGAAAAGGCATACACACACTAAAATTGATCAAAAGTAAATGACAACTATTTAGCCTGCCAATGAGGAATGTTAAATTAGTCACCATTTAAAATGTATGTTCGGCAAAGTTATATAAACCAAGGTAATGGCTATTACTTGGATTATTCTTCCTATTGTGTTCTTGTTGGTTAAAGTTTTTTACGTATTATTTTCTTTCTTTCTTTGCTTGTTACACATAGGAAGTCACAGACCTTAAAACATTCAAATCTGACACTGCTGGAGTTCAAAGCCCTTCTTCATGGAAGAATCGTTTCAGTAGAAATAAAAATTCAAAAAGGAGTGGGAAAATGTGGAAATACAAGTGTTGAGCTGATAAATATAGCTGCAGGGCTTAAGAAAAAAAAACTCTGAACCCTTTGCTCATGCATAATAGTACTGTATTCGCTCTACTAGTTACAAATTTGAAATTACTGCTTCCTACTCCTGGCGAAACCACCAGCTACCATAAGGGTCTTTAATCACGATCAGGTACCAATGTGTGCCCCATTAGAGACAACAGAATGCAAGGAATGGGATAGCTCTGTGGTATAAACTATCTTATACACTCCCTGACTGATAACAGTAGAGTCCTCTGCATAGTATTGTGTTGGGCACCCATATGTCATACTGGCATCTCAAATTCACCACAGCATGGTTCCCATTAGATGTTGAAGACCAGATAGTGCATTACCCCATTCCTTGAGCAGTCCAACTTCCAGCACCACAAGAGCTGATGAAAGAGGGCTAGATTGGTCTTAGAGGTGGTAGCTGTGTGGGCAAAGCGAGAATTTTAAGGTCGGTGTTATGTTCTTTAAAACAGTCATGAATCCACAAAGCATGGACAAATAGTAGCATTGTCATCTTGGAGGAAGTAGACAATTGTTGGGGTACAAGTGAAACAGTGTTAGGTTTCTTGGAATTTTATTTCTTGCTCCAGAGACCCCATTTCCAACCACCTGAACACTCCCAACAATACTATTCCACCACTAGAGGCCTAAACCATTGATGTGACTAATGACAGGTCCCTGAATTAATGTGGTTGTGGTCATACAACCCAGAAGTTTCTTTTTCCAAAATGCAGCTGAGCATATAAAATCTTACCACCAGTTCACTATGCAGTGCTAATCCATGGGAGGAAAGTATTTCTGATCCCTGCAAAGACAAGGGGTTTCTGGGGACAGTCACGATGGCTGAGCTATGCAGTGTGGACCTCCCTGCATATTGCTTGCAGACACTAGAGTCAGTTGATGTGACTTTTGATTGAATACCTATGGTTTGTTTTTTGGCCCTTTTTCAGTTGTATTTAACTCATTGAGATGAATTGTGGTTATCAGAGGCTTTAACTTTTGTTTGCTTCTTGGTGTGTTTTGTTTCTTTCCGAGGATTTTAGAAGTTTTGCTAACTGGCGGATGTCTATATAATCCTGCAGGATTCCTGCCCCGGAGGAGCTCAGCTCACCAGTCTTTCCTTACTTAGTGCTGGATTAAACACATGCAGCAGTAGACTGTGTGCACATCGACAACCTGCTCTGGTTGACTACAGGCAATTCTCCCTATTATTACACTGACACTGTTCACATGAACGCATATCTAAAACCTCTGTCTAGGTTTGTTCACATTGCTAATAGTTTCCGCTACAGCAGACAAGGCCTTCAGTGTCCTCAGAGAAACTCTCCCTCCATCTCTCTCTCCCTCTCTGATCTCCATAGTTAATTAAACTGTTTGAGACTTGCTTGCACAATGGTTTTCTTTACAATCTGTTCCATATCTTCATGGAATCTTCTGGGGAACCTTTGGCAAACCCTTTTTTTCTATTCATATCATCATTATTTCTTCTGCAGTATTTACCATTTTAAAATAAATGTTCCCCTGGAAAGTTGTGGCTGCTCTTTCATGCACAAACTTTAGAAATGTACATGGTTTGCTTTGGCTTTAAAAAGCTTCTGTGAACCACATGCACATGTGTTGGATAATGACTTCCTCTGGGTGACAGCTTTAAGTTTTCAAAGAATGGAGTGTGAACGTTTTTCTATTGATTGTTTCTCTCATAACAAAAAACATAATTTGTTGTCCTCACATCACAAAATGTCAACTCTACCAATGCTCCACTTATAGTATGCAATAGTATTGTCATTTAATGAATCAGTTTGATAGCTTTTTGGTTTTAGTAGTTTTATATGCATCTATATTTACAGCTCTGCAAAACTATCAATTTCTCTGGTTTTACTATTTATAGGTATGTGTTTGCGTAAAATTAACATTTTTGTTTTATTCTATAAACTACTGACAATATTTCTCCTAAATTCCAAATTAAAATATGAATTGCTGCCATACATGGAGAGATGCTGATTTAAGAAAAGAAAACAGTGGTCTCTTAATTTTTTCCAGAGCTGTATTTATAACCTTGGAATATGTATGCATCAACCATTTTTATTACTATGTCTTTACTCACATGACTATATGATTTTTTAGTGTAAAACCAAATAAAATCCAAGATTCCGGTAATAGATCTGTGAAATCATGATAACTAGGCAGGATATTGAAATATTATATTCATGCAACTGAAATTAAGCCAAGAGAAACTATACTTGAGCTCCAGAGTGTTTCGGTAAATAGCGAACCTTACGTTATTTCTGAATATAGAGCCATAATATACCAATGCACAGGGGTCCTCAAAGCAGGCAAATCCACACCAAATTAGCAGAGTCTTATTATGGAAAACTTATATCAGATGAAGCACAGCTGTCTCACACAAAGCAGCAGGTCTAGCAATCTAAAATCCCTTGCTCTCGATCTAGCCTTTGATGAACTTTCTACTGCCAAGGGACTTCTGTTTTCATGCTCCCGCGCTTCCTAATATTTACTCTAATTCCTGCCCTCAACGTAGGAAACCTGGAGAGGATTGCCTCCAGAGCTGATTTGATTAAACCAAAGCGAAAAATAATTAACTTTCACTGCCCCATTGCACCAGCATCCATTCTGAATCAGAACAGACCACACAGATGGATCACGGGGCGTCAATTTCGCCGAGAGATTGCTTATGACAGCTCTAAGCATGGAGAGTGTATACTACATAATTCAATCTACAGGAGTCCCACTTCACTGGGGAACGGAAACACAATCCATTTCTACTTTATTTTTTTCATAAATGAGGTAAGTGTATATGTTATGAACAATAACCGCCTCCACGGCACCTTAACCCTTTCCAACTTAAAAAGTCCTCTTGACCTGCCACAGCAACCAAAGTCCCACCTAGGGAAAACAGGGCCACTCAGTCGACCGCAATTACCTACTAGAAAAGTTGCAAGTACTTGGAGGGCACATTAACTTATTTTTCAATGATCATATTTCATGCAGAGCTGTTACAAGCAATACCACAATGCACCTCGATCTGTTCTGCTGTCTAAGAGTATGCTACCAAGTTAAGTTTCATTACTTATCTGTACAATGTTGCCGATGCCATAGGCACTGTATATAAATAGTATAATTAATTGGGTTAATAATTCCTATGGCATGAGATATCAATATCATTGCACACTACCTAGGGATCTTTTCTTTTGACAATAATAAACATTTAGTATCACGGGATACTTAGTTCTGCTGTTTTGGCTTTATTACATATTTTACATGTAAGATGAGCATAATATTGTAAAAGGTTACCATTTGTCTTTGGTCTTCGGTGTTGTTGTTTTTTCTGGCCTATAGCAGTGTCTATCACCCACGATTACCCCGAGACAAAATTTAATTAAAATGTTTACTTGCCGTACACTTGCAAATTTTTTTTTTCTGAATTTAGTCTGTGTTTTCTCCAGACATTGTGTGTTCAAAATAATAATAAATCTAAATTACAAGCAAGGACTGCTTAAGTTATTGATCAAATAATTTACAGCAATCTTTTTGGGTAAGAATTTGCATATTAGAAGCTGTTTTTTAAATAAGTAAATGAATGAATGAATAAATAAATAAGATTGACCAGAATTCTTGCCGCATTCTGTCAAACACATTAAAATAATTGAAAAAGAATAGAAACAGTCTTAAAAAATAACACTGTGTGGTATTTCAGCACAGATCGGCAAAAACTACGACTAGCTCCAAAAACTATTGTATAGCATTAAAGCAAAGCCCAGAGAAAATGTATTTTCTTTTTATTTATATATTTATATATATAATCTATCACAAAACCAATGATGTGTGAGCTCCACTTCAGTGCACTACAAAACAAGGTTAGTTGAATAAAAAAGCAGGATGTCTAAACATGGGTCGTCGACTAAATATGGGTCAATGGAGGGGACATTCAAAGACGAGCTGAGGTACATTTATTACTGTGTATGATTTGCAGATCATAATAATTTTACACTCTGAGGAGCAGCTGACTGCTTCATTGGTGATGTTCAGATGAAGTGTTTAAAATGCACTCACCCAGAACTGCAGAAGGAGTCATGTCATCAGAAGACTGTAAAGAAACAAAGCATACCTAAGGAAATGCAATACTTCTTGTCTAAACAAGTTTTTGTACTTCCTGAATCCAGATTTTTTTTTTAATACATTTCCTTTGAGAAAGCAATTCAATTACAAACAGAACGTTTATTAAACAAATAATGACACAGACACACACACAATATATATACATTAAATAAACATACACTTTTGAAATGGGATATCTAGTGTTTGCCCTTCAGTTGGGCTGTTCATCACCATTTCAGTGTTCTCTTTATTTTGTGGAAAACCTTTTTGTGCACAGACACTTTTTAATATGTATATGTATACAGTATATGTACATATATATAATACTATTTTACATTCTGAATATATATAGTAGTGTACATGCTAAACATAATTTCAATTCAGAAGCTGATTAACCTGCATTATTCAGCAACTATAAAGACTATTAAGATGGTCTGTTTTATAATTCTATTAATCTCAGTTTCACCTTATAAAAGTCATGCAAAGCCCAGGACTAGAATTCCCTACAATATATAAAGCTGACCAATTTATAAAACAAATAAAATGTAATGTGATGACAATTAAAGATTGTATTTGATTAAAGGTAGCAATGCATTATTTGTATGTGACCTTTAATGGATGCATATAAAATGTAGAAAATCACAGTTACAAAATTGCTAGAACCACATTTTAGAAGCCAATATCCTAGATTCAAGGGGTATTTGAAGACCAGTATTTATGGAGATTAACTAATAAACTCTGGTATGAAGCAGTTTAATGTCTGGGATCAATTGCAGTGAAAGGTTTATCATCTATGCTACAGAAACATCATCTTAATGCAATAATATGTATGTTTTCCATATTATTACACAGTCATCAAAATGTATTAATTTGTTTTCAATTATGTTTTGCCCAAGTGGAAAAAATTAATATGCCGACACATATGCAGACTATTTGTTTAAAAGGTTTGTTTAGGTTACAGACAGATATCTGAAGGTTTGTGTATTATAAGGAAGAGAGAGAGAGAGAGAGAGAGAGAGAGAGAGAGAGAGAGAGAGAGACTTGTTTGCAGAACAATGTGAAGCTTTGGTAGTACTAACAGCATGAAGTATTTAAAAACTTACCTCCCATTTGTCAGATTGAAATAATTAATGGATATATTAGATTATAATGACTCATAATTGAAAGGCCATTTAAAAAAAAAAAAGGCATCATTAGGTAATGTAATATGCACGTCAGTTTCAGTACCAAAATATATCATAGTTAATTACTAAATTCAATTAACTCTTTTAATCAAGATAACATTTGATCATATAGCAAAAAAGTTATTTTGTCACAGACCCATAGATGATTCATAAACCCTCTTTGGGACAAACTGAATGATGAACTGACTGGGAATTGACCACTTCAGTCTCAAAACTCAGGTCTCTCCAAACGAACCATTGCTGCTGGAAGATTTGTATGCAGCTCTGTACTTAGTAAATGCTTCAGCTGTTGCTCCTACATAAATTACAGTTCACCCCCATCAACCCTGGTACATCCATGAGTATCCCTAACAGCATGAATCCTTATGTTACCACAGAACTCAATGTACTATGACCGTGTGGCCTGATGAATATACACAACCATAACTGCTGTTCTTCAGATGTATAAAAACCATGAGAAGGGATCTGAGCATTTGTCTTATTTCATTTATATTCCATTCCCAAATTCACTCTTGAACAAGTTTAAACCGCCAGCCTTTAATTTTAGCTTATACAACTACAATGCAGTACAAATTATTTTAAAAAATTCTTAATCACCCTTTATGACATAAATGCAGATGTACTGCAAACATCTAATGCCCCAGTGTCCTAAATTGAAATGGTTATGTAATACAACTAGTTTTTAACCTTCAAGGGGACACTGGCTGTAACTTGCAACTGTTTTAACATTTTAATGTTTTTTATATTTCAATGTTTTTAATGGCTTAGTTTCGTTTTGAGGAGTTCAGTGCTAATTATTCAATCAGATGGCAACAAACACTGAATCCTCCCTGTATGCAGTGCTAATTATAAACTTTTTCTCACAACACTTACTTATACAGCATATAGCAAAGGATCATTAATCTTTTCAGGGCTGTATAATTGAGATTGATTGTATTCAAAAAGCAACCCCATATCAACACTTTAGCTAAAGGATTATGAGCCATTTTCCACCTGAGAACATGATGAATATGGTGCAAAATGCATTTTTAAGTAGTCTGTACTTTGCTGGCTTTTGCATGCATTTTTATAAGCCATGAAAGCATGTGATGTATGTATTATACCAACATATTCACAGCTGTCTTTTAAATGTCTGCTTTATCAGACAGCTAACTAATATTTACAATATGTCTACTGTTTAACTACCCTTGAAACCAATCATACAAAACGTACAACACAGTTACATAACATTAGAACAGTGCCAATGTAAATCATTGTATTTGGTTGGAGAGAAAGGGCAAGGTGTAGACAGAGAGAGAGACATCCTAGAGGGAGTGGCCCAACAGCCTCAGTTAACAGCCAGGAAGTTAATGGTGCACCAGAAATAGCCCAGTACTTGAAAAGCTTGCGGTTTGCTTTTGAAAGATACCCGATAATTATGTTTTACAATCGTAATAGGCTTACTCAGTCCAAAGTATGTTTTCTTCCTGGGAATATCAAGAGAATATATTTCATGTCAATTATTTAAGAGATTTAAGGTAAAAACTTAAAACAAACCACAGCAAAGAAAACACGTAAACAACGGTGGCGGCAACAACCACCACAACAACAACAACAAAATGATGAAAGAGGTTTGCTAATAGATAGGAGCTGCATTAAACAGCAGGTGTACTGAATAAGTAACATGATGGAGAGTTGGGCTAGCAGCCAGCGAACCCTTAGTGGACATCTCTCTTTCGGTAATGAGTTCCCATTACAGTTTACAGCTTATTGGCCTGATCCTTCTAATGGTATTCTTCATCATTAAAATGCTAAGTTCATAAGGTGCGTGTGAGCCAATTACTGAATATGAACTAAGATGCAATCCAGGAATACTTCATATTGCAACACGGGAGATAAAATATTAGAGAGCAAGGAAAATACAAAGGAAAATATCTACCCTGACAACAAATGATATATTGTGACAATCAACATAAATTTGGCAATACAGTATTTATTTTTCTCAACAGACATTTAAAAGGCTATATTACATTTTACGTTGGTCTTGAAACAACAACCCTTATCTTAAAAGTGTGCTGAATGATCACATTAAATATCCGATGATTTTCCTAGAAAGGCTAAATGAAAGTGTATATTAGAAGTGTAGTTTGTATTTCTAGAACCAAGTATCAAACATGACTGTGAGATTGATTGTAAAGCTGATTCTGCATTGAACTTTCTTCTTATCTTTTTTTTTTGCTCCTGTAATACATTCTTTTCAGGTTCCTAATTCTTCTATAAACCAACTAATGATCTAACTATTTTCATAATTGCACTGAGAAGAAAATGAAGGCCTGGGGATTATGTGTGATTTTCCACATTAATTTTCACCCAAGGCCAGAGAATGAAACACTGTGGTAAATTTAAAGTATTCAGTGTCTGTCTTGTTTCCTTGATCTTTATTTGATCATTTTTCCAGGGGGTGGGGGGGTGGGGGGTGATAATTCTTATTGTAAAGATGTACAAAGCATCTTTAAAGCAAACATTTTTTTGTAAATGATTAAATGCATTCCATCTCATGGCAAACAAAAGTGTAGTTAGAGGTTCAGTGACTCAAATGCAAAAACTTGAGTTTGTGCTTTTTGACTATGATCGGTGGGCACAATGTTTTAATTGGAGTAACATTCTCCAACACTCTCCATTCTCCAATTTGAGGCCAAAGGTCAATTTCTGCAGGCAGAACTGCTTGCTGCCAGTCCAAGCTACCTGAAGCCAACTCCAAGAAATGTTTGTAGTTTACTGCACTGTCCTTATCCAAGTTTATACTTTTACATGGTTTTAACATAGTTTACTCATAGTCCAGTATGAAACACGAACACAGCAAACTAAATTAAAACCACAGTATAACAGGGGCAAAACTACAAATATCTCTACAGTTGTTTGAGGAACAAATCCCACTTTCAAAAGTGTGTAATGAACATTAGAAGTGGGAGACTTGCCCAAATAAAAATATTAATATGAAAAGAGAGGATTCAATTGTTAATCCTTAATTACTTTAATTGATTGACTAATCACTGGGTTACAAATTCCAATAAGGGGACAACAAACAGTAAAGCAGATAGATCCACATGCTCATGTACTGCATTATTACTAGGTCTGTGACATTCACTCCTGAAGGAAACTGCAGTCATGCAAGATTTCTAGGTAAATAAAAATCCTCAGGGGCCATAGACATGTAAACACTGGTCATTTAAGCCAATAACTGATTCAATGCAGTCATTAGGTTCTCAGGTGGAATGGAAGAGTACATTCCAGAGTTTTTGAACCACTGCATAAAAATAGTAGTGTTTGACTCTGCTAAATTATAAACAATTAAATAGGATTTTCCCCTTTAAATAAAAATCAATTTGCCATTTGCCTGTTTTTGTTTATTTCCTTGGCTGTTGTTGTTGATGTTGTTCTGGTGTCTTGGGGAAGTTGAAAATACATTATGAAATAGACACCATAGCTTTTCCCACACATGAATCTTGTGAAAAAAAAAAAAAAACTTAAGAAGGAACTGCATTTCACCACATTTGCAGAGACAGGTTTCCTCTGTATACGGCACAGCACTGGTTTGAAACTGGGCATTCTTTAATTGCAGCTATTAATAAATAGAGAACAGCATGTGGGGAGCAGATGGTCTGTATTTGAGCCTCTCCACTTTCTCACCAGCCTCTAACAAGATCCTAGGGGAGAGGCTGGTTAAAGCATCTTACTGGCTACAACCCTGTCTGCTAGATTACAGCAAAACTTTAGTGAGGCGGAGAAGCTGGTTACCTCTAAACACAGCATAAAAGCATCTGGAAAATGAAATGTTTGGCCATTGAAAACAGAACTGTTCAATACCCAATCAAATGTTTCACTCAACAGGATGCAAAAAACATGAGACATCAATGACTGGAAATAGGGAACAGAGTGGGAACAAGTGCCTCATATAGATGGGCTGCTGATGGCCTACATATGAATATAAATATGTTTTTCTGTCTTTTAGGTATTTTGTCTGTTATTTTTGTAACTGTGTGTGTATTTGTATCTTTTTAGTTTTTTGTATATTTGTTAATAGTTGCTAAGGAAACAAAAGGGGAGAAGCGGATCACTGTTCATTTCAGCATCAATGTGACGGTTCGTATATTTGATTGTGGGTAGTGGTGACCATGCCATGTTTTAACACGGTTGATAAAGACGAGAACATGTGTCTAATATTTCCAAAGTCTATAGTTACAATTTGCAAAACAGAAAACCTATGCATATTTAACAAATAGATGAATGTAACATATTAACATTTTGTGTGGCCTTTTGTGAAGTTTATCTTGTTAATTGAATATTTGACTTATTTTAAAATATGAGAAACTGGAACTTTATGTTCTGATAATATTTACAGACTAATTAATGAATTCATATATTCATTAAATTAATAAATGGTTCACCCAATTCATGTTGTGGTTTGTTGTTTGTTTATTTATTGTTACTTCCTTGCTTCTTTCTACTTCATGGAGTGGAGAATGAAATACCATGGTCAAGATAAGCATTTCTTTGCAATTATTATGACAGTGTTACAGTCAGTCCTTCTCTAGTAATATGTATTGCACAAAGCAAAATAATGGGGAATGCATTTCTTGAGAAAAGGTGCAGAGCGACTGAAAGAAAAATTTACAAAGTTCATAAGACACTGCTCTATTTGCATGCAGAAATGATGGCATTAATTAGAGGACGTGGAGTCGGAGCGTGCCTGATGTCAATACCTCTGTCACACTTGGTTAAAGCTGAGTGAGCTGAATCAATGTTATTCCTGGAAACTCAATACAGGTTTTTAAACAGCAATCATTAATTAAGACCATCAGTTGTAACACAAGCTTAGCAGGACGGTCTCCGCTCCATTTTCATCATGTCTGGGGACAGGTATTGAAAATGGCAGTATGCAGCTGTGCCTTTACTGCAACTGTAAACACCAATACATCATTTGTAGTCCGCCATACTAAAACTTGTCCGTCAAGGAAATTATTATTATTATTTATTTATTAGCAGATGCCCTTGTAAATAGATCAGGTAGGATTAAGGCTGAGGCTATTGCAAGTACATTTGTTACATGAAACACGTTTTTGCCCCATTTCTAAAAAGTGTATTTCTGTTTATAAACAATATCACACGATACTATATGTACAGTATCAGAGGAAATGTCCTTAAAATACAGTGGTGAGAATGTAAAGTGAAGATGTACAGTCAGAGTAAATAAATAAATAAAATAAAAATGAGTGTGTTTCTACAACCCAGATATTCCAAACTATAGATATCACATGCAGAATTGCACATTACTGTCTGTTTCATGAAATATGTATTTTTTTATGAATAATTTATAAACTGTCATGTCTGTTGAGCGAATGAATTATGCATGATGTTCTCCATGTAATAACATAAAAAACAAACCTATTATTTTGCAAGATGGTAAATCAGAGACTCTTGGATTTCCTGAAGAGAACCCTGCACACTCCATCCATATTGTAATAGAACATGAACTAAATCCATGGATTCCTTAGGGTTATAAGGACAACTATAAATATACATTATACTCCTTAAGAGGTGCATTATTAATCATTCTTTTTAACACAGTGTCCCGGGGCATTATTTATACCTAAAGGTATTAATAGGACGATACTCCGAGATGACATTCAGCGCCTGCAGTATCCTGCTGGTTACACATATTGTGCACCGCATACCAACACAGATACCACACACACATGTACACAGCTTGTACACCGAACGTCTTTGAGCTCTTGACCCACATGTTTCAGCAGTTGTTTTCCTGCAGAAGAGGATTTAATAAGCCGCAACTTTGCCGTTGAGCAACTGTGCCACAGTCCAGTGTTTCTTCTGTCCGTCAGGTTGACAGAATCACTCCGGATTGTGATCAGAATATCATATATCACAAGGTATCCTCAGACCATTCAGTGTGTCCTATCAAGTAAGCTGCTTCTGATGTTTAAAATTATACCTTTATAACAATAAAGTCTTTAATGATGCTTTTTCAAATGCATTTAATTGTAATCTTTATGATATTCTACAGTGTTGATTACTAAAGCTGATACTGGATGGAATAAAATGTATTGTTCATTGTGTTCTTACTAAAGCACAAACTGGGAGTTCAGCAGGGCCACATTCTTTAGCTTCTTGTCATTAAAGTGAATATGTCTATTGAAACGTATCTGTGTTTGTGTTGTATTCCTGCATTGTGTACATACACTACTGGTATTTGTTCTTCTATTGTACATTTTTTAAACACAAAGTTAGAGAACAGGGGGTAAGGCTCTACAAACATGTTTTAATGCGATTCGAGAATGTTTTTCATGTAAAATATCCACAACATTATTTCAGCCAGAGCAACCCATTTATCCAGCACGCTCTGTCCATCATACCCGACAGGGAGTCCGCGTGTATCAGCAGTGTATGGCAATGAGTTTATGGGGATATTTATCATATCCTCACTCGGCAGGGGGGAAATGTGGCGAGAAAATTCATCACCCACTTTCAAGATCAAATTATCTCATATTAGAGTGCAGCGAAACCGGAGTTCTTCCTTTAATTTGTATGATGCAAAAGCAGCGTCCATCGCCTTGTTGTTTTTGTATCTTTACTTTCATCTTTTTATTATTTATACTGCCTTTACTTTGTAAGATGATTTTAACGCACAACTTTTAATAAGAAATGGGGATGCATGTCAATAAAATACACAAACAAACAACTTGGCACGCTAAAAAGAAAGAAAACTTCCATGATGTACTATAGGTCCCTGATGGGCTTGAGGGAATTGTAAAACATTGAACGGCACTGGTTTGCCTTTAGGTATATATTTCCTTTTTTTCGTCTGCCCACACACTAGACCAGGCAGGTTCTGAAGCTGCAAGGCTCAACATCCCTTCACAACAAAAGGGGAAAGTGTGTTGGAGGACCTTCATGTGTGTATCACGCAGTACTCCCAGAATCTCTCCGGCTCCCCCGCAATCTTTAACCTCCAGGTTCAGACACATTGGTTTTAATAAGCTTGGCGAGGGGTCCTTACTCTATCTCCAGTGCACATTTTCGGGAGGATTGACCATGATTGATGCTCGGAGCTAAAATTAACAACAGGGTCAACTCTATCACCATCGTCAACGTGGGATCAATGAAGAGGGACGAGGAGCTGAAGTGAAATGATAACCTGCCCTTATGCGTCTGTGTGCAGAACAATATTTCTTCTGTCTCTCTCCTCAAGAAATCAAGGATGAAAAATACTTCAGTCTGGAAACTAACTTAAAAAAAAATACCTTATTTTCCTTAAAATGTGTCACTTTGTTGTTACTGACAGGGAAGGCCGAGAGTGAAACTTCAATAAGGACATGTCGGTGCCTGAACCAGCTTTCCCCACCAGCCACGTGTTTATTTTCTTCTTTAAGGGCGTTTCATGCAAACAAAAGGGTTATTTTAATATCTAACACTCATAAAGAGCGTGGGGCTGTCATGGTAAAGGTGCTGTGCTGATGTGAGAGAAAACAGGGGAATGGATCGTTCCTTCCACAGTGGTGCTGAAAATACAAGATATGGAATCAAACAGCAAAGTTTATACGAGGGCAATTTTGCATGCTTTTAACAGCAGTTTATTTCGGTAAACTGAAAATGTGCCTTATGAATTAAAATTGAGGGTGTTTATAAATCCTGCATTGCGCTCCAGATTACCCACAGAAAATAATTAAGCTGAGATCCCCGCCATGCTGTTATTTATCTGTAATTATTTCCATTTAAAAATAAATTACAAGTCCTTTTTTGATTCTGTCGCCAAAGAGTTTAGTTTGTATTGTGTATGTGGTGCGGCGACATACTGGTGTGCACCTGTCAGATGTGTCTTTATCGTGGTTTCTCTAATTTCACCACATAACGGTACTCGCTCAAATTTGCCTTTGAATTATTTTCAGTACAGGCTTGGGTTGGTGCCATGGCTAGGCGAGCTGGCATTCTCAGAGAATTTGTATTTTTAAGTCAGTTATGTCTTCCAGTTAATTCCCAGTGCACTTTTTTAAAAGAACCAAGCCCTGTTAATGCTAGCTTACTCTGAGCTGAACTTCGGGCTAAAGCAGAATCTACAACAACAGTGCTTGAGGGATCACAAGTAATATCTCTTTTTTTTTTATGGAAGCATATGTGCTGCTGTATAGTGGGGTGTTCTTTGTTAGATTGGCTGCTACAACTTCCAAGAGAGCAAGGAAGGAAGGATGAATCAATGTGGATCCCTATTGTCATGAAGTTGGATTTGTTTCTAAAGAAACAGAGCCATGTAGGTGTATCAATCATATTCAGGTGCATTGAACAGGCCAGTTATGTGTCTCGTTGCAAAGATGAGGAAGTTGCATGTGCATTATGGTCCTGAATTTGAGCACTTTCATGCATTTTCCTTCAGTGTGCCTAATTAAATTAAGCAATTACCACAAAAATCCAACACAACATTTGCAATTGAATAAAAACTGTCAATACCCAACATAGCTGCATAATCTTTTTAAAGTATGTAATTAATTAAAACTGCACAGATGCATAAATTAACCTCTGTATTATACACTGGTGGATTCAGATGTCAGTTGTCATGTCAGGCATATTCAGACTTCAGCATTAAGTTTTATGACTGGTTTGACTGCTAGGGGATGAGTTATGCTCATCAATATTTTAGTGTATATTTATGTAGCAAAGATAAATGAGAAATTTGGCAAGAACAACTGATCTTATCTTTCTTGGCTTAGGACTTCAGTAACCATTTCATTTCTGTCTAGTTCAGTGAATGCTTGTTTTTCCTTGTTCACTTGGTTCAAATTGTACTGTGGAGAGATCATAAATGATTTTATAACTGATTTTCCACCACTTAAAATACTGTGAATACTATACACTATTTTAGTAGGAGAGACACAAAACCACAATCTGAAACCAAACACTAGTAAATAACAATGATACATTTTTGTTTCTTTAACTATACTCATGTTATGTTACCAGCTTTTCCCCATTCATTTCCAATAAACTGATTACTTAAAAAAAACAGTTTAATAATTATTCTTAAAATATATATGTATTCATTCCTTTTTTATATATCGAAACTGCACTATAAAAAGAAGGGAGAAATAAAATGCAGATGGGAAGAGAACTCTAGAGCTGGATTTCAATGAGACAGCTGTGGCATGCATCTGATATTGACCTTTACCCAAAGGAGGATTTCTAAATAATTGAATTTGGTCCACCAAGTTATTAAACTGCAAAGGGTGAAAGAGGAAGATGCAGCACTTCGAAGCCTTCAGTAACAGTTGTGTCAGAGATAAACCGCTCGCGTTATGAATGCTGCTTTTTCTTCTGTGGTGGCGGCGGGCTATGGCACAGCATTAAGAGATACTGTCAGTCATGCCTCCCACAACAAGAGATTTAATGATAAAATGGTGATTCTGTGTGCCCCCAACTCACTTGTAACTGACTGAAAAATTGATAATGTCATTTTGGATTTTTACATGTGGTTTCAGCCTAAACAGTGTCTTAAAACCCTGACCGTTCTTCAAAGGGGGTTTTAGTTAACATGACTGCTGATATAGCTCCACTGCAGTATCGCGTAGGATGACCGAATAGGACTAAGTAAATCATGTTCTGTAATATTAATTCAAGCATACAAGGGTGGGGGGGAGGCATGCCTACCAGAGTAGAGACAAATATAGTACATAAAGACATACTTTAAGATTGAATGCTTGGTAGCATGGGTCTTATTTATTCAATTATAATTTTGTATGTTAAAGGAAAGAGTATGTGTTGCTAATGTAATTGAATTGAATGTCCAGCTCGGTTCCAGTCTTATTTCCTACTATGCAGGCAACCACTCCCGAGAAATCATTATTGGCCAGATCATTTGCTGTTGGATAAAACACTGCTGTCACATTTTCTACCCTTTTTGGTCTCACAAATGGAGCAGAGCTGTGTGAAGCATTCTTTATTCTAAGTCTGTTTGTTTTCCTTATTTAGTCAGTCTCACTTGTAAAAACAAATTCTCTGCCATTATTGTTGATTCTGCATATTAATATCTTCCGAGAATTACAGCAAGAAATATCTGCAGCTGCTGCTCTTTGCCCGAGAAAATCTAGTTATTAAATAAAAGATTTAGGACAGAAAGAAAAATATCAAACATTATATGAATTAAAACTAGGTAATATCTATATATCTATTTCTCCAACAACGTATCTATCCACCTTTTTAGTTTTTTCATTATTATATTATTTCCCGAATAGTAGTTCTACAGCTTAAGGAAGCGAACACCTGTACTCCACAGGCCTATGTGCTGTAGAGTTGCCAGCACACTTTTTGGTGTTATTTCTCGTGGAAACATGTGTGCTTTTTGAAGAAACAGGCGTTCTTGCTAGACATGAGATGTTGTTCACCTTGATGCAGCAGACCCATCACTAGGCAAAGCTCTTAAAAGACCATCCCCCTTTGGCATGGATATGTGATAACAATACATCTTTGCAGGGGGAAGTATTGTCTAATTTTAAACACAGTAGTCCTCATGAAATATGAATAATCCTCACAATGCTGTTCAGATTTCTGCAGCCTTTAGTACTTAATAGCTTCAAAGTATCACCCCGGTCATATCTTGCCGCAGATTAATAGACTTCTGGTTTTGTATTTATTTTTATATATAAATAGTTATTTCTTTTATTTTTTGAACACTGTGCTTTGGCATGAGTGTGTTTTGCCTCTGCCTTTCCTGTAACAATAAAAGCTATGCGTCTCTCTGGCGGCCAGCACGGGCCCCTTTCCAAATGCTGATGATGAGTCTGCAAGGAAAGACAGGTGCTGCATTGTTATAAACGATGATGGCATGAAGATATAATCCCTTCCCGCTCTCTAGAAGTCAGTGGTGTCTTCCGGTCTCTGCACTACAGCGCTGTTTATCTAGTGTTGTTTGCGAGATGCCATTTCCTAAAGTTTTATAACACTATTCAATCTTGCGCGCAGATGACAGTCCTCCTCCAGGGATTTACTGAACAAGCTGGCAGGTGCCAGACACAGCAAAGACGAATTATTCTACCACAACCAACACCCCCTGCACACATGCGCGCGCACACACATTCACCGCCCCCCCAACAGTGATCCTGGGGGAGAGCCATTCCCAGAGATATCTGGACATTGTTAAAATGTGCAGTGTCTGCAGTTTACTAGCCTGAATACTCTGCCACATCAAGTAGGTCAGCTGATGCAATTAATATTCCTGTATGTCCTGTGTGCTGGCCATCCATCATACAACTTTGTAGAACTGTGACAGACCGGTTCGTGTTTAAACAATAGAATACCATGCAATCAAAACAAGGCAAATGGTAATTAAGTTATGCATTCGTAAGAATAAATGTGTTATTTCAGCAAATGTATTTAACAGAGCTATGAGCATGAAGACCAGCCTTCCGGAGAGATCTGTAATAGTTTATATGTTGTTTTATTTGTTGTTTCTTAATATGATTTAGTTGAACAGGCTATCAGTGTAGTCAGCTGTAAAATATATGATTGTGTCGGGATGAAATTGGTTGCACAGGTCAATAAGTACACTGAGCATCAGGGTTAAGTTTAGGCATGTCAGGAGTTAAAAGCTGTATTGGATTTTTCTACAATCTATTTATCTACAAATAAAATGTGATGCATTAAGTGCCTAATTAACCTCCAGTTAAATTACATAGGCTATATATTGAGAAAGAAAACAAGAGCAATAGACCTCAGTGTGATATTATACTCCAGCATTTGACACACAAAATAACAATTAAACAAAGATCATTCACTCCTTATATACATCCTCAGAAACCTTGCAAAGTCTAAACTGTAAGAACTATTTTTCAATAGATTTTGAGTGGAGCAATAATGTTTGTGTACAGAAAGATAGGCTCTCAGTTTAATTTTCCAAATGCAAAGACCTCATGTTTCTAATGCATTTTAAATCCAGTTCTCTGACTATAAATAAATAAAAGGTTTTAAACATCCTTGAAGGAGAAAAGGCATCTCAGCAGAAGCACCATGGTGCCTCCTTATTTTTCTGAAAATCACCACCAATTTTGTTGCAACCTGCCACGTTCACAGGCAGAAGCTAAAGCCATAAAAGTCACATTTAAATAAATACATACATAAAAGGATATACCATTAAATTAAGAGCAATCAGAAAGATCACTGACTGAATGTAATATGTATTTTTAGTTTGCATATTGCTGTTGTTAATGTTGTTTTCCAAATGTTCTGCATACTGATCGGCTTGAAATGTATTATGATTTTATTTCTCAATTGATCTTTAAAGTGAGGGTACTAATTAAAAGACAAATAAATGCACACATAAAACAAACACTAAACACATGTCTTTTTAGCAAGAAATGCCTCTTTCCTAGTTTTTAAGTCAAGCGCCTGTGTTTTCAAGGGGAGCACGTCAATTTGTTGCCGCGACAATCCGTCCTCATGATGTGTCCTCCACATGGGTATCTGTAAGCACGAGTGCATGAACTTATTGTAGAGCCAGAACATACAAACAAGGGTACCAGAGGGGTTTGTCAGCTAAAGGGGTTAAATTGTGTTAAACAAAACGATTCCATGGTTTATTTTTTATCTCCAATTGTTTATTTGTTCTATGCTTTCATTTCAGAGTACACTGAGACATTAAACTGAGTACATTTCAATAAAGACTGGAAACATGGAGGTGTTCTAAAACCTTCGACCGGTACTGTGTGTGTGTGTGTGTGTGTATATATATATATATATATATATATATATATGTATATATGTATATATATATATATATATATATATATATATATGTATATATGTATATATGTATATATATATATATATGTATATATGTATATATATATATATATATATATATATATATGTATATATATATATACACACACACACACACACACATGTATATGTATATATACAGCTCTGGAAAAAATTAAGAGACCACTCCAAGTTCAGAAATCAATGTTAAGTGGTCTCTTGATTTTTTCCTGAGCTGTACACAAAAAAAAAAAAAAAAAATGGGGATTTATACCCAGGGTTTTGAACCCAGAACACTAGACTCACAGCTGCACATCTTAAACAGCGTACTAAGTGAGTCAAGGCTTTTCCAGTAATAAAATCAGACTATAGAGGAGCAGTTCTATACACTGGGATACAAAACAATGGGTTTTAATGGTTTAAAAGGACAGGGGAGTGATAGACGACATTTTGGGTTCAAATCACTTTTTTATTTTTATATATTTTTGTTATTGTTGTTATAATGGATCTGGTCGAACCACTGAAGAATTCGCGCTCAAATTTAGGACTGAAGTGTGTGTGTGTGTTGCTCACAATTTAAGTATCCTTCAGTAATGTCAGAGAGGCGAGTTTTTTTAAGGTGCACAAAAGTAAAAACAAAACAATAGGTGACAAAAAAGCAATAGTAGTATTAATACATGAACATTATATATATATATATATATATATATATATATTCTACCATAAAATACGTAGCTACACGTTAAAAACGACCCTCACCTTTTCCTTCCAGCTCGCCGAGTCACTGAAATCACTCCTGTAAAAATCACATGAACAAACAGCGTGCATTGAATGTATAGTGCTGTCATTATTTTGTTTAAACAAAAAACATTTTTAAGGAACATTTAAAGTATCACCTGCTCAGAATTAAATGGACTAATGAATGAGAATTAAATGATGTCGGTTGTTTCACTACACAAAACTTGCAACAAGATACCACACTAAATGGAGGCACTCATTCTGACAAAGATACTTGATTTTTTTTTTTTTTTTATGTTTTACATAGGTTATCATTCTTATTCAATTCGGTGCATATTTGGGTGACCTTAATAGAGCCTTAATAATCACCTTATATATATATATATATAATCGCCTTGTATAAAAGTTTACTGTGAAACATGTTTTAAGTAGCCTACTGCCGCAGTCACCTGTCCAGATTGGTTATTTATGAATGAACTATTGATATTAGCTTCAAATAAATAGTGTGTGTGTATGTATGTATGTTCATATATAAATGTATGTGTATAATATATACGTGTGTGTGTGTATGTATAGGCTATATAAATATAATGTTTGTATGTTCTATGGCTCTACAATAAGTTAATGCACTCATGGTTACAAATGCTCATGTGGAGAACACATCATGGGGACCCGGTTTCAAGAGGTGTTTTTCTACCATTCCTAGCTAGCTACTCAGAAGACACACTGCATTGGAGCAAAAGACAGTTTGAAGTACATCCAATTTCACAGACTAGTTGAAGTTCCAAAAATGTTTCATTCTTGTGGTTGTTTGCTTGTTTATTTTTTTATTTTCTTCCAGATACAGAGTATATTTGCAGTTATTCCAAATAGCTGCATATCCATAAAGGTAACAGACTAGTACATTTTTCTAACTTTATTATATTTGCAGTGGGGCCAGGCAGCACAGGTTTTATCCCAGGCAGTAATTAATCCTGCCCAATTACACAAAAGGCATATTTTGGGGAAGTGCAGAGCTTGAGCTGACCTCATTTTTTTATGAGCTAGTTTTGAAAATACTTTAATCATTTATCAATTAAGATCAAAACGGTACTGCTTCGTGGTTGCTGATAATGCATTTACGCATTTGCTTTATTTTTGTATTGCCAGCTTCTGTTGCTGGGTACTGTAAAGAAATGGCCTTGTATTTTGGCACATTGCAGTCACTACAATGTCCCTCTGTGGCAGATTGTGCGGGGACAGTTTTCAGCCATTCATCTCGGAAGCTGTTTTGAAAAAGAATCCCCTTGATGTGCATCTGATAGCCTTTTTTTACATGCGGTATTTACATGCCATCCTGCATAACAGTTTGAGAAGGGCACAAACTGTTATGTAATGGCATACCTTCTCTTATTACCTAGACAAAACACTTGTGTTTAGTTTATTTATTTTATCTTCTCAACAGATTAGTTGTACATCAGCTCCATTTCCTCTCTGGGTTGATTAACTGCCTAGCAGGCCAGGGCAGGTCAGCCAAGGGAGAGCTCCTTGGGGCTCAAGGTCACAGTCTCAGAGACTAGGGGGGCCATATCAATTGCTGCCACTACACGCCTGCTCATCTAGGTTTCAGTGCTTTCCAGGCAGTGTAACTAAAGCAGGTGGCATTCGTGACATCTTGTTCCCTTCAGCCACCCCCACACTCACCCCCACCCTCACCCTCACCCTCACCCTCACAGGCTCTAGCACAGACACAGACTCAGTACCAACTCCTGTACTCTGCCTCAGCAGCAAGTGCGAAGCCAAGTCTCTTAAAAGCATACCAAGTGAACTTCTAGATGCCTCAGTGTCCCACAAGGATGGCCACAGTCGAACTGCAGAGTGAAAGAATCCACAGCTGCTCTGGGCATTCTTCACACGCACTGTATCAAGTTCATAGAGGAAGCTAAATGTGTCCAGCCCGCCCACAAAGTGCAACCAAGTTTGAAAATCACAGGCATGGCAAGAGAAGTTGTTAGTTTACTCTGTCACTGTTTTTCCTTAGTTTGCTTTGAAAATGCATACCTTCTTGATGTGTTTTAAAAATCAGAATTGTTATTGGTAGTAGTGTTTGGTGTCCATGTTTTACCTCTGACTGTTAAAGTTAGGGTTCAGTTTTGCCTTTTGGCAATTCATACTTCTATATTATGATCTGTTTCTCAGCTGATATTAAGTGACCCAAATGAATGGAATTGTTGACTAGATTGACTGCATTAACTTAAATAACCTTAGGAAGAGTATTTGTTAAGGAACAGCTGTTTTTTTTTTCATTTTGCTGCTCTGACTTGATTTCAGCTTCATGTGGTTCACTTTAAATCATGTGTCAATGGCATTAAATATTGCATTTTTGTTTGTGTATCATAGATAACTGAAGTATTTTCCATTAATTTTCAGACACTTTTTCTGTCCAGTGCAGAGTTTCAGGGCTCATTACCTCTGGTACAATCCATTATGGGGAGGTCTACCCCAATCTGTTTGTTTTATATATATATATATACACTCACCTAAAGGATTATTAGGAACACCTGTTCAATTTCTCATTAATGCAATTATCTAACCAACCAATCACATGGCAGTTGCTTCAATGCATTTAGGGGTGTGGTCCTGGTCAAGACAATCTCCTGAACTCCAAACTGAATGTCTGAATGGGAAAGAAAGGTGATTTAAGCAATTTTGAGTGTGGCATGGTTGTTGGTGCCAGACGGGCCGGTCTGAGTATTTCACAATCTGCTCAGTTACTGGGATTTTCACGCACAACCATTTCTAGGGTTTACAAAGAATGGTGTGAAAAGGGAAAAACATCCAGTATGCGGCAGTCCTGTGGGCGAAAATGCCTTGTTGATGCTAGAGGTCAGAGGAGAATGGGCCGACTGATTCAAGCTGATAGAAGAGCAACTTTGACTGAAATAACCACTCGTTACAACCGAGGTATGCAGCAAAGCATTTGTGAAGCCACAACACGTACAACCTTGAGGCGGATGGGCTACAACAGCAGAAGACCCCACCGGGTACCACTCATCTCCACTACAAATAGGAAAAAGAGGCTACAATTTGCACAAGCTCACCAAAATTGGACAGTTGAAGACTGGAAAAATGTTGCCTGGTCTGATGAGTCTCGATTTCTGTTGAGACATTCAGATGGTAGAGTCAGAATTTGGCGTAAACAGAATGAGAACATGGATCCATCATGCCTTGTTACCACTGTGCAGGCTGGTGGTGGTGGTGGTGTAATGGTGTGGGGGATGTTTTCTTGGCACACTTTAGGCCCCTTAGTGCCAATTGGGCATCGTTTAAATGCCACGTCCTACCTGAGCATTGTTTCTGACCATGTCCATCCCTTTATGACCACCATGTACCCATCCAGCAGGATAATGCACCATGTCACAAAGGTCGAATCATTTCAAATTGGTTTCTTGAACATGACAATGAGTTCACTGTACTAAACTGGCCCCCACAGTCACCAGATCTCAACCCAATAGAGCATCTTTGGGATGTGGTGGAACGGGAGCTTCGTGCCCTGGATGTGCATCCCACAAATCTCCATCAACTGCAAGATGCTATCCTATCAATATGGGCCAACATTTCTAAAGAATGCTTTCAGCACCTTGTTGAATCAATGCCACGTAGAATTAAGGCAGTTCTGAAGGCGAAAGGGGGTCAAACACAGTATTAGTATGGTGTTCCTAATAATCCTTTAGGTGAGTGTATATATATATATATATATATATATATATATATATATACACACACACACACACACACACACATTTTGATTAACAGCATCTTTCTCTATGCTGCCACGGGGTATAAGAGTTTAAAAGCATATGAAACTGTCCTGCTTTGTTTACTGCTCTTCTTATACCTATTCCTATAAGTGCCCAGGGAGTGTTCAACAGGGATTATATCATTTCATACACTAACCATATCTAAGGCTTTTTTGTTCATCACTGGGTATCGCAGATACAGCTGTCATGTCTCTCTCTACAGTGTAGATGCCAATTACATAGGCCTGTACATAGCTTCATGTAACTAGTCTGGATATGCACCTGTTGTCATATCTTTTCTTTCTGTTTTTGCTGTTTGTTTATTTAGGGACTCCAGGAATGCAGATGAAACCAGAAGCCCTCGTTTCGACAGGTCTCCTCCTCAACCTGAATGGAGTGTGTACGATCCTTTCTGGGTCAGCAATCTGCTCACAACAGAAGTGCTATTTGGTATAGAGGAAGAGGTCATTTTACCTGCATACATCTTAATCTGCAACCTCTGCTCAAGCCTGGCCCTGGAGAATACACGTGTCTGTTGGAATGTGTTGCGTAGGAGCAGTATTAGTATTAGCAGTAGTAGTAGTTACAACTGAATTAATTGTGTTAGTAGTAGCATATTGTAAACTATGCCATAGCTCTGTTTGAATAGTCCAAATACTCCAAGCCCTAGAACATCCTTTTTACTTATTTTGCATTAAACAAATCATGTTACTGCTCTTTCCTCTAGAGAAAACGCTGATTCCTTCAAATATTTATAAAAACTGAACATGCATATAGGATAGAGCACCTTGATTTTGCTAAAAAGTTCTTATCAGAATGGAGAATTAATAATCCGGCCATTTTTTTTAAATATATATACATACACACTGACAGGTGACAAATTAAAGTAAAAACCAACATAAAGTGTGTCAGTAAGGTGTTGGGCACCACGAGCTGCCAGAACAGCTTCAATGCTCTTGGCACAGATTCTACGAGTCTCTGGACTCTACTGGAGGGATGAACACCATTCTTCCAAAAGATATTCCCTCATTTGGGGTTTTGATGATGGTGGTGGAGAGTGCTGTCTAACACGTCATTCCTAAATCTCTCATGGGTGTTCAATTGGGTTGAGATCTGATGACTGTGAAGGCCATAGCATATGATTCACATCATTTTCACACTCATCAAACCATTCAGTGAGCCCTTGTGCCCTGCGGATGGGGGCATTGTCATCCTGGAAGAGAGACCAAGATAGAAATGTGTCACCATAGGATAAAGGTGATCACTCTGTCATGATTTGCAGTGACCCTTCCCTCTAAGGGGACAATTGGACCCAAACCATGCCAGGAAAATGCCCCCCACAGCATAACAGAGCCCCTGGACCCCCTCAATGTAGGGGTCAAGCAGTCAGGCCTGTACCGTTCTCTTGGTGCTGCCACACATGTACTCAACCACTTGTCCAGAACACGAGCCAGTTCAGCAGTCTTTGTGCCTGAAGCTCCTGCCATTCGTGCCCCAATAATGACCCCTCTTTCAAAGTCTCTTACATCCAAAATCTAGGTCAACTGGGCCTGCTGAGCATTTGTATACATGCCACAGAGCATGATAGGATTTAATTGCTTAATTGTATCATGCAGTACACCTGTTTGGAGGCATCTGCATTCGTTATGTTCCTCCACTCATTTATTCAGGTTTTTCCTTTAATTTGTCATCTATCTGTATATATAAACTGGTATAAAAATTGGATATGCAGTACAGTAAGATTTTGTTTTCTGTGTGGAAAATCATGCAAACTCAGATTTGCACATTGGGAAATTAATTTTGTCCTCGGGCACTTTGCACTGGGAAATACCAGTGTGTAACAGTGCTGTAGGTATTTCAAAAAGGACGATGCATATGTTAGTACAGATGTACAATGAGAAAAGAGCTTTTTTTCTCCTGGCATAGCAATTTGAGACCTGCTGTGTGGAGTGAAGTACTGTTTTAAATAAGTTGTAATTTATTCACATTCATGGGTCGTCCATCTGTGTTACAGACAGATAGCTGAAGGCACAAGGGAAGCGGGCACAGTGGGAGGAGTTTCACATTTTGTAATGAATTTAGCATTATGCCTTTACTTAGGAGACATACAGAAAATATAGATTTAAATATAGAGAATATGCAGATAGAGTCACAACAGTAATTCGAAAAACAAGCTTAGGAGGGTGAGATAGAGTTTTTACAGAAACAGGCAACAACACAAGGCTGTCACTTATTGAGGGTTAATGATGAGAAAACTGCACATGAGATTGACGCAACAAAATGAAGTTGAACACGTGCACATTGTATCCAGGGAAACAGGCATCATTAACATATTGTATATAACATGATTCCGAGATAATATCATGAGACAATCTGGGAATATTTCCTGTTATTAGCAAAGCAGTGATAGTTAAAACAGTAGACATTGATACTTTTGAAATCAAAGTGTGAATTCTCAAAGAAACACGTCTCAAAATAATCAGATTTCCAGACAACAGATAAACAATTGAAATTTTCTTTATCAATCAAAGCCAGTCTCCTCTCCCTTGGTTCATCTTCTGTTTCACTTTTTAATGTTTTTTTTTTTTTTGTAGACTGTCAAACTGTATCACTCTGCTAGCCACAGTAAAGTGGTTATTCTTGTGGCGATTGAAATGAATACCAATCCCAAGCAGATCATACTATCTCAGCGGCTCATACTATGAGTCAGAGCCCATTCAGATTAATAACTCTCTTTGATATGGCTGATTAATTTAAACATCCATGACTTGTTAATATATGTATTAAAAAAAAAAAAAAAAACATGGTAGAATTCTAATTTTAAAGTTAGCTTAAAGTTACTCCAAGATCATTTTCATATATATATATATATATGAGAGAGAGAGAGATTTTGTTCTGAGGCAGTTTCAACATTTTCTTTTCACCCAGTTCCCTTAACAGAACTGGAATCTGTGTCAATTCCAGGGCTTGTCGTTTAAAGCCACTTAGGTGGCCAGGAGATCCAATCAATGAGTCGCTTATCTAAGCCTGGGGAGTTGTGATAGTTTTACTCTTTTCTGTTATGTAGAAATATTTGGCATTGGGGATCAAACTAATTAACAACAATCAGCAGTAATAGTAGATAGTAAGAGTAGTAGTAACAATCAGCAGTAATAGTAGAAAACAGGTTTTACTCCATTAATTCTAAACAAAATACCCCTATTTTTCTTATCTGTAATATTGCATTTACTACTTTCTAGCAGCCTACTTATACAAATACAGCACAGCAGCAAAAGTTTGAAGTCTTTGGCTTTCCCTTTTAATAACAATACACCTATGAAAACATGTATGACTTTTGGACATCACATGCAGACATAAATCCTGTCACAAACCATCTTCTGTCCTTATCTCATCACAATAAATCTTATTAGGAACATGTATCTTCATACAAAGATGGTTAATTGAGCTGCATCTTTATCCTACACATCTACGAAGAAGTGCAGATAATATTGCTTTTTTTTTTTTAATTGAGGTTTCATTAGCATTTAAGTGGGTCATGTTGCAGTATGCAGTACATAGATTTCCCAATATCAATTCTGGGCAAATCGCCATGTTAACTCTGGAGTGCCATCACGCATCAACACTGGGAATTTTCACTGAATACTAACTGTTGCTAAGGGGAGATGCCAAGATGAATGGCTAAGTCTGTTAGCAGATGTTATTTTAATTACTTGCGGTCTCTCTTGGTTTATGATGTCAATGAAACTAGCAGTGGGTGATTAATTCTGTACATCGGATTAGGTGATTATATTGAGCACTTAGATAATATTTAGGATATTTATAAGATAGGCAAATCTCCCTTTTGAAACGGTATTCTACAAGAACAAGATTGGTTAGTGCTAAATAGTGTAGCTTTAATGCTGGTGGCAGTGCAGTTTCATGCTGTGATGTTTTTCATTAACAACGTTCACAACGCTGTTTATTCGGAACGTAATATGATTTACAGCTTGCAAACTAATGGCCAGCTTTTTCAATTATTTGAATATTAATTTGTATAGATCATGTCATTTTCATATGGCATATTTTTCAAGATCTTTTCAAGATCAATGAACAGAAGGCGCATGTTTTCCAACTACATAGTGACAGTTGTTTTCAAAATGTGAGTGATAAGACAATATGTGATTAAAGAAAAAAATGTTCTTGCAAAAAATAAGTACAAATACACTTTTAATGAGTTAAATTAAGATTTACTCCTACTTTGGAATTAATCTTATATAATTAGTAGTGTCTGGGGTAAAGTAAAGTCATCAATAAATTGATACGTAAATAAATTAATGTATTAATAAATCTCTATCAGGCAGTGGCGTCATGCCATATGGCCAGTTTTGGAGTCTAACTGCTTGATTATTTAGAAAATCCAATGCGTTTTATCCTGCAATATTTTTTTATAATGTAATTGTATTTTTTTTTTTGGGACATTTCACATTGGATGTGGGAAGTAACATAAAGGAGATGTTAGGGGGCAGGCTACAAAAACTAAAAGCATTGTGGGTCAGAAAAGCCATCTTTGTCAGGGGGAAAGTTTTGGTAAATGGACAATGTCTAAGTTAATACATTCACTGTAACCAACTTTAAGCAGAATTGCAACTGGATTTAAATAATTTTAACTCAATTTAATATTTATGTGGGGGATATGATCACTTTGGTAAAGTTAATATAAGTCATTTAAAAAAATAGTAGTAAATTACATAGGCTTTGGTCCTATAGTTTGTAGTTTAATAGTTTAAAAATATTAATAATTACAGTACCTTAGATGTAATGAAAGGCATGTAACACACAATATTTGTTTGATTTGTTTTTTTTTCTGATTGTGACAACCCCCCCCCGACGCCTCTGCTCTCGGGTCCTATGATACACTGTTCTTCAGACACGTCACATCTAGCATGTTTCCATACCAACCAATGTTTTATTTTTTCTAATGTATTTATTTGAATTCTCAAAGTACATGTGAAGAGAAGCATTAAATAAACATGCAGACTGTTCCAATACCATTGTACTGGTAACACTTTTGACTTCACAAAAGGGAATATATACATGTATAATATCCGAGTTATTCAAACTTCGTTATTAATTCAGAGAGAATCTGGTTTATAGAACAACTGACCTTTTGCGAATCACATGCCATCAACCATTAGTCGAGGGCAGTTACTACCAAGCTATTGACATAGTGTTACCATTCTTCTAAAATAGCCCAGGTTGCAAAGAATTTATAGAATGCAATTTGAGAGCCTGAAGTATTCCTGCTAAAATATGTGATTGGGCTTGAATCGGCGTGTGCACAATGCTGACCCCATCACAGCATGGCCGTCACTAGTATACTTATACACTCTCAGAGGACTAACTGTACGTGGAATGCTTTGCAACCAGTGTTCTGCAGCATGAACCATCTAGTATGAACATGTGTGTGATGGAATTTTGTGAAAGTGAGATGTTTTGTGTTTCATGAAGAGATTACATACCAAACTTAATATTTACTTCATACAAAAATGATAAACCTAACAACTAAATAACAATCAGAATCTTTAAACTGGACTGTGATTGCATTAAAGTGTGGAATGGACAGACCTGAGATGATAATCCATTGTATTTCACCTGTGTTTTAACTGCCCCATTTTAAGGCCAAACAGCCTGTACCCTAACCCTCGCCAAAATAATAATGTAAATCTAGACCAAAATGTATCCCTAAATTGGCGCCCAACAACAACAAAAAATGTTCACTTTCTGCAAATGGATATTGCATTACTAAACTTTCAAGGTAACACAATCCTGGATAAGGGCGTCTGCCAAGAAATAAAAATAATAATAAATAATAATAAAATGATTTGCGGTGCCAAACAAGCATCTCAAACATTATGTTTCACAAAACAGTGCAGTATGAGTAAGGCCCATCACTTTATTAGGCAGGTTTGTTTGTTTAACATGTTTGCTATCATCATTCTAGGTATCATAATATTGCAATCATAGACCATATGCATAGAATGTAAACCTCTTATAAAGCATTTCAGAAGGGGTTAATTAGGTTAGTAAAGATAAGAGAACCAACAAATACTTACCTAGTGTGGCTGAAGAGCAACCATATTGGTGAAGGAAACAGAGGCTACAGAGGCCACTTTACGTAGGGGTTTATAGACCTGTGTTCTCTGTTTGGAGTGGCTTATTTATTTGTTATTTATAGTTTGGAGGTAATGTAGGATTACATAGTTGTAATTTTCATGTAAAGAATATATTTTGGGAGTAGATATGTTTGGGGATTTTGGTGTATGTTTTGAGTGTATCTTTTTTGTTGCCCCTATGGTCTAATGGTTGGGCCTAAGGGGAGGGGCTAGACCAACAAAAGGTTAAGGTGGCTCAAGGAGGTCAATAGAGAGACGTTCTTGGTTAATAGCTAAACTATTGGACTGAGTGCTAACAGTGACATTATCACCCTGTTAGTTCCCGAGTTTGGGTGTTTGCCCCCCAAGACAATAAATGTCCTTTTTTGGACAGTTGATCCACTTGTTCTTAAACGTCTGACACATGGACCACCACACAAATGCAAACAACCTCATTAATAATATAATAACGGGAGCTTATTTTTTTTAATATTACGGAATGCACTGAAAATATATATATAATGAACAGGGGTTTACATGGGGTGTAACATTGGACAGAGATGATGAAAGAGTAGGCTACCCCCACCTCTAGGATGCAGAGGTCTTGCAGTAAAAAATTTGCATGCTGCCATGAAGAAGATAGCAATAATAAATAATAACAATAATTATGGTATCACTATTATTGTTATGATGAGTTGATCTAATAACAGTAGAAGTAGTGTTTGTAAAAAGATGACAGCACAGCAAATCCCATTATTGCTTTTTTTAGGCTACATAAGCATTATAGCTACTGACGGTTAATGGAGCAGGGAGGGAAGGTACCTGATAAAACTTGTCAGAATTAGGCTGTGCTTTCCCACGACATGTCCAAATCACTATGTGAGAAATCAAGCAAAAGTAAAATATCTGCTAAGAAATAAAATTATTAATAATAATAATAATAATACTTGTGATATTTTGGTTTTGAACACAGGCATTTTGTTGAAATATTTAAACAGAAAAGCTTTCTATGTGACCTACTGGGCCGTTCACTTTATTGTGTTTCACCAAACAGTAACAGTTTACAATAAGGTACCGTAATTCCTCATGATTTAATTTATGAATACCATAGATACCACATATTCTTAACATCAATACATCATGACCATCATCTGAGTTCTGATGTTAAGCACATGAACCCACACTTACCCTAAACCTGTTATAAATGTGATTAACATAAGAATTCAGATGTTCATGACATATTTTTATATGTTTATCCTGTGGTATTCATAAATTAATTAATGAGGAATCATGGTGCCTTATTGTAAAGTGTGACCCACCAAACATTAATGACACTTTAATTTGCACAATTTTTATTTGTGCACTTTTGCAAGAAGCACAATCTTGCGTCATTTGTACATGGCATGTCATGAAGGCAAGCTCATAGCATGATTTCAAATTGCATGTAAATGGATCCATTGTCGCTGTATTAAAGTGAGAAAATCAAGCTGCAGCTCGTCTTGTTTTAGACAACTTCAAAATTATCGAAAAGTCTCTGGCAGTTATGCCAAAATATAAACAAAGCACATGCTGCAAAATGTAAAGATACACATTTGTTACATAGGCACATCAACACACCCCTGTGGCTCCTTGTGTTAAAGTGAAACTATAGCATGCTTACAGTAGCTGAGGTAAATGTGGACACCACGTGTAATA
This sequence comes from Amia ocellicauda, assembly GCF_036373705.1. Lineage (NCBI taxonomy): Eukaryota > Metazoa > Chordata > Actinopteri > Amiiformes > Amiidae > Amia > Amia ocellicauda. The sequence goes on along the minus strand of NC_089867.1, from coordinate 12,886,989 downwards.
TGAGATGTTAAGTCCAATATCCACAGTAACAAAATGTATCATTTGTGCAAAGAGAGAAAATACATTAGTATTTTATGGCATTTTATATGAGTTATGTTTCTGCATCAATGTGTCAATTTAATGTATTATGGTGTTTCTGATTTTACCCATTTGCCTGTCTGTTTGTTTTACTGATTCATTTGTGTATTTGACTCATTCATTTATTATATTCTTGTTTTTGTTCATTGTACTTTTTCATTTTATTTTGTATTAACTTTTAAATGTTTTCCTTCTTTTCATATAATCAAGGACCATATTTTCAAACATAAAATAACAGATTTAATGTTAGCATAATTTCAAAAGTATTACACGTAACAGAAAAGGTTACTTCTTTAATTTTTAAATGGGAAAAATTCAGACTCACCAGTGAACAAACTAAACTTATTCCAGGTAGGGTATATCCAACAAAACGACAAATTTAATTCAGGCCACTGTGTATCCATTAAGTACATACTCTTCTTCAAAAATGTCAATATAATTTCTCCAGCTTTGACTTTTGTGTTACATCAGGTATGTCTGGGCAATTTGTACCATACAACTGTATGATACAGTACAAACACCAAAAGTTAAGCACTCACAATCAAGAATGTAATGTTTATTCTAATTTATTTTTGTGTCGATTCACACATTTTTAATACAGTTTCGGACATTTTAGGCACAGATTTTCAATAATGATTGCATTGATTCATTATTATTATAAAGGAAATTGTTTACTTTCTTCATTCTTTTTTGGTGTAATTGCTGTAATGGAGTAATTTAATTTATTTTCTGAAGTTGCTGGTGAATAATTTAGCTCCTACCTATTCCTGCCATATCCCTAATTCAAATTTAGCCTGTGCAAGTCTGCAAATTTTCTTTTCATACAGATATGGTAATTCATTAGCCTAACACCTAAATAATCATTTGTATGATGAACTGTGAGTGGAATGTGGAACTTTTCACTATGGCCCACTGTATTTCAGTATATAAATATAAAGATCCAGACAGAGGGGCTCTACAGTGTACAGTGGACGCTATTGCAGTGCCTGGTATCGGTGCGACTGTGTAATGATAATGTGGTTCTTGAGGTCTGTGGCTGGATGCACAGCTCCCCCGTGCTCTGTGGTTCAGCGCGCACACCAGGAGGAATTCCGTTAGTCACTACTGAGCATGTGCAAGCCTGCGGCATGTCAGCGACCACAAACAGGTGCAGCCCTTCAGTCACACAGGGTCACATATCACCCGGCACAGCACCGCACTTCTCACTGCTCCCTCGCCAACTCCTCTCTCTCAGGCAGAGCTGCACCTGTAGGCCTCTCTGAAAAGTATAGGAAGAAATATTTGAAATAAAAACATGAAAAGTGTCAAATATTAATGTAAGAGATTAATTGGTTCATGTGTGTTCTTGCACAGCTTATTATGATGTTTAAAAAGGTTTACATATATAGTGTGTATGTGTGTGTGTGTGTATATATATATACAGTGCCTCTAGAAAGTAAAAATTATCACCATATTTTATATATTTATTTATTAATGTATCTGTACATCCTACTCCATGATATCCAAGTGAAAATGTATTAAAAAATAAAACTGGAACTGTTTGGCCTACATGTAAAGCACTGTTTGGCACAAACCCAACACCGCGCATCACCCACAGAACAGCATCCCTATTGTGAAGCATGGTGGCGGCAGCATCAAGCAGGGACTGGGGCACATGTCAGGATAGAAGGGAAAATGAATGTAGCAAAGTATAGAAAAGTCCTTGAGAAAAACCTGCTGCCCTCTGCAAGGATGCTGAAATTGATGCATGAAACTCTGAAGCACTGAAAGGTGGTGTAGACGTTTTATAGGCACTCTCTCTCTCTCTCTCTCTCTATATATATATATATATATATATATATATATATATATAAATATGTTTAAATCTAGGCACATGCTGCCATGTTTAAATGTTAAAATCTATTGGCAGAATTCAAGTTTGCATCCCCTCCGACCTTTGCTGTACTAGTTAAAAATTTTACAAAGATGAATAACATTAGCAAAGAATTTGAAGTGTAGAATGGATTATTGCCATTATTACAAGGAAGGCCAAGGCTTCATATTAACAAGTGATTTCATGTTCTCAAATCCAGAGTCTTCTGGGGAACCAGGAAAAAGATTGGAAACATGACACCACACACGTTCCCCCTCTCCTCCGGGTGGAGTGTGAGACCCTCTCCTCTGAGGGAAATTCTCCTGCATGTCCTCCACAAGAGTGACATGACTGGAGAAATATGTTAGCTCATAATGCACAAAGCACATGTTAAAATTCAACAGAAGTGCTGCCAGTTCCCACAGAACCCAGTGTGCCATTACCACAGGGTGCTGCAGAAACACGGATGCAGTACAGGAGCTTTGAAGGGCACAATCAAAGAGTGCATTGCATGAGCATGGAATACAATGTATTTTTAGTTTATTAAAACTACTACTACTTCTACTATCACTACTACTTGTGGTACTTCTAAATAGTAGAATCCTTATCAAATAAATAGTTGTTTTCTATGTGATCCCTGTAGTTTGAAAACTGTTCTGCTAATACTGAGTTAAAAAAAACGGAATACATAAGAAAAATCGCGCTGTTATGGGAGTTAAGATGTACACTGCTGATTCAGGAAACTCCAACGTGTTCAGTGACAGGTGAAATTACTACTCCATTTGGAAGATGAGACTTAGAAATCAATTCTTCCTCTGGTTCAGGTTTCCTTATAGTGTAACTTCAAGGCATGTCTGTTTGTTATTTTTTTTTTTTACGTTCCTTCTGGCATTGCAAGCCAAGTATTGCTACGTAATGTGACAGCATTCATTAGTTAGCAAGAGCAAGCAAACAAAGCAAAACTAACAATTTTAAACTGGTTTGATGCAAGCCTTCAAGAACAATATAACAGCTCGGAAATATAAACCTTTGTATTGTCTCAAACCAGTTTCAGTGAAATAATAGATGTTAAGTAGATAGTAACATAAACCTGAAATATGTCTTCAACTTCCATTCAGGATTTGCTTGGCATACCTTAAATTATTAATTAGCATGAATACATAAAGAATATGCACTTAAATTAGTGCATGACCATAAGAGTAAGAACATAAGAAAGTTTACTAATTCGACCCATCTTGCTCGTTTGGTGTCCATTAATAGCTAAGTGATCCAAGGATCCTATCCAGTCTATTTTTAACTGTTCCCAAATTTTCAGCTTCAGCCACATCGCTGGGTAGTTTATTCCAGATTGTGACGACTCTATGTGTGAAGAAGTGTCTCCTGTTTTCCATCTTGAATGCCTTGAAGCCCAATTTCCATTTGTGTTCCCGGGTGCGTGTGTCCCTGCTGATGTGGAAAAGCTCCTCTGGTTTGATGTGGTCGATGCCTTTCATGATTTTGAAGACTTGAATCAAGTCCCCACGTAGTCTCCTCTGTTCCAGGGTGAAAAGGTTCAGTTCCTCAGTCTCTCAGTAGGACTTTCCCTTCAGAATTATAGGGTTAATTAAAGTGAGCTTTTAGTATCACTATTTTCAAACTCTTTTAGAACCTGGATTCCTAGAAGCCCAATCACTTCACAATTTATACACAATGAACTACATAAAAAATATGGTTACAGTAATTTAAACACATTCCCACTAATATTTTTGGTAAATCAAATCATTTATACGAGATTGAAATTGCTTCACAACTTGAGTTGCCTCAAATAGAACTTGCTTTCCATGCTACATATAGACCAAGCAACCCAAAAAGGTACACATTTATAGAGCTTTTACTAGCATCTACAGACATGCATTCTTGTGTGTTTTGGGGATTTTCATTCTCAGTTTACGGTACAGTGTTACAGGTTAAATATGATGTAAAATAAAATAATTGTCAAATTACTGACAAAAACAACAACAACAACAACAACAACAACAATAATAATAATAATAATAATAATAATAATAATAATAATGTTATTTTACAGACATTGTAATATTTTTAAATGTAGTATTTTAGTCCCTAGAAAAGGACACATATGTTGAACCCATTATTACCATTTGAAAAACCAGGGAGAATAAAAAGTTAACACCATAAATAATAGCCTTATACCTCTACTGCTGCAGACAGTGACTTACTGGGGGACATGTCTGACTGTCATTAGAATAAAACAGAGTATCAGTAACAGAAAAAGCATTAGGGGAGGTCATTAGTAAACATTCAAAATAATGAACACTGAGCGACTGACCTTTAGGGCACACCAAACCTAATTGGAAGGAAATTAAATTGAACGCCTTGTAATTCAGTATACTTAGAAAAATATATAAAAAAAGACCGCAAGCCAATTAACTGCACTGTTATGGAAATGAAACTGAGAATATTCTGTGTACAGTGGCTGCATGGATCTGCATTGTCTCAAACCCAGTAGTAACAGGGCCACTGTCTTACAACCAACATCATTAAAAAATAGAACAATAACGGCCTTTTATTTTATTCTTAAATGCATAATATTATATATATATATATATATATATATATATATATATATATATATATATATAGTAATGCCAATGCAATTAAGCGGTTTTCAATGCATGAAAAATACATTCAAAAGCTAAGAAAATATCCTAACTAATATATATATTTTAGTACTCAAAATAGTCAATTTACTAATTTATCCACATAATAATAAGGCAAGACACAGCAGCAGCACATTACAATGACTGAGATATATTGATTTGTAATTTTATTATAAGACTCCTAGCCAGGATAAATCATACAAACACAAACACCCATTTAAACTTCAGACATCTCCGAGGAGCAGCAAAGAGTTTATCAAATGATCTCAAGACGAGAGAACACAAGCCATTGTTTTCTTTTCAGGATGCTTTAACCAGCGCCGACACTGAACAAGGAAGAAAGACTGATGGGTTCGTCAGGATGAGCAATCTCCTGTAGCAGAGAGGCTTTCTGTTCACGGACAGCATCGATATTATCTTCGTCAAAGTACAGGAGAAAAAAATAAATACAGATTCTCTCTTTACACTTTATCTACTCCGTGCACAGCAATGCAATTAACCAGGGGGGAGCAGACTGTTGCATGTCTTACACAGGGCAGTGGCAGAGTGTAATATGCAGCCCTGAGCAGACCTTTCCAATTCTACTTTGAGAATATCGCAAGCTCCCTACAACACAACAGCCTCATCTTGGCATAGAAAACCACCGACTGGCAATTTTGTACCAGGTCTCTTAATCTTTTCCTCACCTTCACTGTAATATGAATTAGTGATTAAGACAATGTATATATGGTGAGGGTTGTTGCCTCACTTATTCATGTTGTCTGTTTTAACAACACTAAAAACACATTCCTCCATGAACCTCAATTAATATAGATATAGCCCCACAGTTATTGGGATCCAATGTCTGACATACACAGGAAACATCTCCAGCAGTGCTGTAAACCATCACAATATATCCTATAGCTTATTTCCCATAACCTCAAGGCCTTACTTAGCACTTATCTATCATCACAAATGCATAAATATGAAGGAGTGATTTAACAGAGGATGTGACTAGGCTTCTGGAGAGCTCTAGATGTTTCACGCTTATAACACTTTTAAAACAACACTTTGTGTTTTGGTTTTATCTGGACATTATGTTTTTTTGTGTTTAATCCAAGACTTCATTACAAGACATATGTTTTGTCCTGCCATTTTCAGTGGGCTAAACTGTTGGGAAGGTACTGGTTTGCAAAGTAGGGCGCGAAGATCATTAAGTGGAAGATCAAGATATACAGTAGGTGTCTTGCGTCATGGCAGACAAACACCCAAGCATCGCTTTTGTGGCATGCCATCTGCTGTAATGGGAATTGAATATGAGTTTGTGTACTGCAGCATAAGACAAAGTTAGGTCCCCAGCGTGCCAAGTAAAATTAGAACTCAATGGCTGTAAAATTAAACTCCGCGTGATAATCGCTTGGAGTAAATTTGGCTTGCAATAGCCATAGTGGGCATAGTGTGTTTTACATACTGGTACACTATAGCTCATCATAATGGATGCGCTGATGAACAGGAGCAGAATGCTGTCTGTTTGGAAGAGACACACCTGCCTAAGCCTTCAACAGGGCATTATTTATATAATTTAAAACAACAGCACTGACACAAACACTTTTTCCATGTGTGAAAAGATGCTCATTCTTTGGAGGGGGAAGTGTAGGAGAGATTAAAATCTGTGAAATTGGAATGTTGGATACAAGATGACATTGAGGCGCCCCTGGGTATATCTCTAGCGGTGCATCACATAAACTGCTGTCAGATAAGACTAACACAGGACCTTTCTAAACCTCTCTTACCCGTTAACATGACATCCAACCACTCCGTATCGGGTCAAAATCAGGTTAAATAAGCTAAGTTTATTTTTTTGTTATGTCAGTTAACCCCAAGTGACACCTGACTCAAGTATGGCAGCAATACATCTATTTAAAATTACCCGATATAGATATGATATTACTCGATACGGTATTACTACTAATAATAATAACAGTAATAAACCTTCATGCACCGTAAACATGACCGGAATCCAACTAGAAAGTAATTTCTCTGCCTCTATTTTGAATTATGTCTTGGTTTTGTTTATCTCTCGTCAACTTTCAGAAAACAACTACATGTGACAGGTGTGTGTATCTTCATGTGAATTTACGCAGAAATGGAAATAGTAATGATTTGTAATGTAATTACAGCTTTTTAACTTGTGCAGTTAAACAGGTGCAGTTGTTTCCTTTGAAAAGTGTACAAGTAAGCCTTAGGAGCCTAAATAAATAGACAGACAGACAGACAGACAGACAGACAGACAGACAGATAGACAGACAGATAGATAGATAGATAGATATGTGAATGTGTACAAAGTGCCTATCAGCAAAAAGGTATTCAGCTGCCTGCATGTGTTAAAACTCTAATGCTGCAACCTTGGTCTTTTAATTTACCATACAATTTACACTACAATTTCAGTTTAGCATATGAAATAAAATATGTATTCAATACAAAAAGCATAAATTATAGGCTTTGCAAGAGTAGTTATTTTTACACAGGCAACTGCCAGGGGTCATCCTCTCAGGACCTCTTCACAGGTCCTGTTACCCTGGAAACACAATTTGCATGAAAAATTAGGTAAAGGACAGTTGTACACAATGTTAGGGTTCAAGAGCAAGTCAAGTAAAACACCTGCTAATGTTTAGTTAGCTTCCACATATACTGTGTGGATTTAAATCCAGCAATTACAAACTAAAGTTAACAGCAGTAGCTAAGAGATGCTTTACAAAGGACACACCTAATTAAAACCATGATACACAAATGTAACAGGTATTAAGTAAAGTGTTAAAGTGAAAATCCCTTAATCTGAGGAATGGAAATTCGAATATCAACATATGAAGGACTTTGGACCAACATCTTTACAAAAAATAAGGGGGAGAGAGAGAGAGAGAGAGAGAGAGAGAGAGAGAGAGAGAGAGAGAGAGAGAGAGAGAGAGAGAGAGAGAGAGAGAGAGAGATGTTCTAAAATAAAGTCAGAAATGATGGATGGATTAAACTTAGAGACACATGTTCAGCCCAAACCAATAACCAGGGCATTGTACATAAAATAGAACTTCTTGAACTACTGGGGTTGAAGAACAACCACATAATTAAATTCATAGCAATCTGGGAAATCACATTAGATTGGAGTACAAAAAAACAGTGTGTCAAAGATTGAAGCATGGCAGGCAGTGAAGACTTGGCTGGAGAGTTGAATAAAATCCTACAAAAATAACGTGAGGGTTTGAAGTACAGAATACTCTAAGGGCCCAAGTACTGACTAAACATGCAGCATCCAAATGTTTTTAATAAACACTTCAATGAGACACCAGGAGAAATATATATATATATATATATATATATAAAATGTCCCAAAGGAAAAAAATAATTTTTATAAAATAATAACTGTGCAGAAAAGCCAGGATGAGTAGGACGGCATGATAATCAAATTAATGATTGGAATGGACTTTATTTACAAAAGTTATGGTTTATTTTCAGTGTGGGTTTGTACCATTTTGGTGGCAGTGCTCTGTAAATCGACTTTTTGGGGACTTTGCGCCAATGTTCAACGTAAAGGTTCAGTTGCAAGATTTCATTGTCAGTGTACCGAGCAAACCACCAGGGACAGTTTCCTTATTATGTCTTGGCATCTTTGTTTAGGCAATTGATGCCAGCAGGGTAATTAATTTTCTCAAGGAAACTAATATTTGAATGTATTGTGCAGTGGGTCAGTTCTACATTTATCAGCGCCGACTACAGCATGAGGATAGCACCCTCTGTGGACATTGTGAGGAAGCTGACTGATTCATTTACGAGGTCTAATCATTTACTCAAGCGTCTTCTGGAAAATGTCAAACTGAGAAGCCTAGATTTTCCCACATCTTGCCCAGGTGTCTGTTTCTGTCTAATTGTGTACATCTTTGAAGAAGGAGTCATTGTCATTATTCACATCCCTTTTAAACTTTCCAGTAATTGCTGTTCGAAACTCCTATCTATGAACAGTGCAGCTGAGCAAGACAGCGTAGCCTAGAATGACGGGAGATCACATGTGAAATTTTTCATCCTTGACAACCTGTACCAAGGAGACAAGCAGTAAGGTGTAACTGCAAATGACGGATGTGACAAGTTCAATCTCACAAATGTGCAGTATTATCCGAATCACGTATGCGCAGAACACCACCTATAAGATTGTGCCACAACAACATGTTGACAGGAAACCTTTTTGAAACTTAAATAAATCACTTTTTTGTCTTTTTAAAGAAAGAGTGGTCTTTTATTTAAATATTTTATTTCTGTATCTGTCCTGTGTGGCTTAAAATAAAATATTAGAACTTTATCCTAAAACATAGGCATGTGTTTGGACTTATTTTGTTTTTCGTAAAAAGTAAAATATTAAGTAAATATTAAGTATAAAGCTTTTTTTTTCTCATGCAACATATATGGTGGCACTTTTAAGCTAACTTTGAAAAGGTTTATATGGTTGCTTTGTGATTTGTCAAACACCACTAAGTCATTTCACATTCATTTATAACACAGTGGATATTTTTTGCGATCTAGCTTAGTAAGACCTCTTTAAATGTGTGTATTCCCTGTGTGGTTAAATGCAAAACCATGAAGATTTCAGACCAAATTATTAAAATACAAGAATAAAGTAAATGTTTAAAACAGAGTTGGCTTTTTAACAATAGTTTTTTTTTTTCTCTCTGTGCATTATCATCACTCATTTGAGCTGCAGAACAAAAGGGTCTGAACTTGATTAAGTTAAGTGCGTCTCTTTTACATTTTAATTAAGAAATCACATCACCTCAACATATGTTAAAAAACAGATACATACAGACAAGACAATGGAAGACTTAGATTTAAAAAAAAAAAAAACTAAATAGAGCTCTTGGATTGTGCGAACATTTCATGATCAGTCAATATGGGTATATATGAGAAACTAAGAACTAAGAAATGTGTTAATGAAGAAATGGTTTATTAAAAAGGTTTATTTCCATTATTCCGATCCTTTACTCATGTTAGAAACTTGTGTATCCCCTATCTCCAGTTGACCTTGACATATTGCAGCTACTTCCAAGGTCGGCTGTACCAGAGAAAATTCAGATGCAAAGGCAGGCAGCCATAGTAAATTACAGCTCAAATAGATGGCCTTGCTAAACATGAACAAGGTATTAGTAAACTCTTTTCAAATGACATAATTTTCTCTCTCTAAAGATTGCACTCATAAACTATGTATGCATCTCAACATCATGATCACAATTAATAATATAAATAATACATTATATATATATATATATATATATATATATATATATATATATATAATATACTCAAAGAGGTCAAAAGAAATGTCTGCCTTGAAGACCAAATCAGTGCAGATGGAGATATGATGGAACAAAATATATATATATATATAAACTAATATGGTATAGACAGCAAGGGAAAAGAGAAGCAATTAAGTCTGAAAAGTTAAAAAGTCAATAAAAAGTGCCACTGAAAGCTGTAAAAGGTGATTGCTTGGTTTTGCTCAGATTCACAACCTACGGGCAGTTGGAGAACATATTAGAACAGGATTTATTATGAAAGGAGAAAAAAAAAATTAAACCACAAAGGTGAGTAAGCAGGTGCACTGTGGGAAGCCCGTGTGCCGGAAGCATTATATTGGATTGGGATTGTTGACCCAACAGTTCATTATTCCTCATCGAACACATAGGAACCTGAACTGTGACCACCGTACTCCATCTCCCTCCCCGTTACACACCAAGATGCGGCAAGCACATTAAGCAGCCCACCAATAAACGATAAAACATTTCTCATTCTGCCTCTGTTCGCCTTGCTGAGCCCATTTTAATGGCGAATGTGGAAAAGCAGCCAGGATGACTCATTTGATCCAACAAACAAATCAAATTAGAAGAAAAGCGGAAGGAGGCAGTTACCTTGGTTACCACATGGGCTGCCTCCAGCAAGTCATACTGAAGTAAAGATAAATAATATTAATAAAAAAGTACACATATATATTAATCTTCTTAATCATGTGAGTAAAGTAAGTTAATCTTGTACTTGGATTGAACAATTTGAAGTGCCAGGTAGTCAGTTATATTCCATTAATATAAAACAATGTGTATTTCTCAGTTTTTCGCTCATATTGCAGTGGCAACACCTTGTACTCCATCCAAACATACTATTTATGTTTTGTTTAACTTTCTTTTGTTCTCTACTGTATATACATATGCTTTAAATGTTTAGAAGACATTAGAAAAGGTTTTTTACTACTTGTTTAAAGTACTTATTTCCACATTAATATTATTTACAACAGTGAAACATATATGCCTAATGGAAAGACCTCCAATAATTCTGTCTCTGAACTATTGTCTGACACATGGCATGTACAAAAGACACATAGACTCAGAGAAAAGCCATTCATTTCAGAGCATTGAAGATCTATGTGTGGGCTAAGCCTCACTGTTTGGCACAATGAGGTGCAATGTCTCTTACCTTTACTTTGCCATCAATCAAGACTGGGCTCTTGGTCTCTATACAATAAAGATGCTTTTGAAAGAGAAGCTAAACTAATCCACATACTGAGGTTGTGAGTTATGGCTGAGTCTTATGGAATTAAAACCGGTCCTGCAATTTCTGTTGCTACGAACCGCACACTATGGCTGTAAAGCCCCACTGAGACTCGGTGGACATTCAAGGCTGTGATATTTCCATCAGTCAGAGAGATGTGTGGGAAGACAATGGTATTGGAAAAATACGTGATGCTGCATGTGAAACAGGTTTTAGTCAATGTGTGAATAGCTAATCACTGTGTAATCAGTGGGTGGGTGATGCAGAATAATTCCATCAAATCAAACATCAAATGACAAGTATTTCAAAATAATAATACTAATAATCATAAAATAAGCATAATAATCATAATAATAGGCATAGGGGCAAAGGTGTTCCAGTGTATGTGCGGTGAGTGAGCCTTATTCCTGGTCATTGAGAGGTGATCTAGAATAGATGGTGATAGACTATAGGTTGTGTGACAGTCCCTAGAGTATCTGTAGTTTTGATCGAACATTAGGAAGGATATTCTGATAGGGAATTATTGCAGTGAATGTCAGAAAAATATGTCCTCCGTGGCATTTTCAATTAAACAAAATAACAATACATGTTTATACATATCAAAAGCTTATTCTGATCTTGTACTGAGGTGTAAGACTTACAGATCTGTTTTACCAACAGCAAACAAACACTACTGTGATGTCTGTATGTTGGTAGTTTTTGATGTGGGAAAGTCCTAGAAATTAGTATTTAGAGATGAGCAGCAGTGTCTCTCAGTAATAGAGTGTTTTAGAGTGCTCTTTAGGTCTTTTCTCTGTGGCTTTTCATTCTGTTCTGTAACTTTAGATAATAGAAACCCTCAGAGCTCATACATATTTGGCAAATGTGTGGCTTTAGCTCCTTTGCCTCTCTGGATATGGACATATGGGTGTGACTTATTTGATTGGAGGTTGCTAGCTATATAAGCAAAGATGCATAGAGCTGAGTTTTTGTTGAGCAGTGGAAGTGAACGGAGTCCAGTAGGTCTGCAATGTCTGAAGGATTTAAAGAACTGGGAAGGCAACAGTTGATAGAAGTGGTAGTGCTACCTGGGCTAGCAGAGAAGCGGAGTATTGCTACAGATCATATGTATATTTGTTAAGGTTTTATTTTCATTTTAGGCTATCTAGCCATTCCTCTGCCTATTTCAACTCAATCTGCGTTTTTAAACAAGTTAAATTTCACCATACTTCAAATCTAGTAGTAAATGTAATAATATATTCAAATGTAATAAGGTCTTATTTATCATGTTCTCTTTCATTACCTCCCACTATGCCCTTTAATTCTCTACGTATAAGTTTGAAATATAACTAATTTTCTTTCCCCAGGAGAAAAGGTATACTTTGTTCCCAGCCATGCTAACGTATTCACAATGCAATTAGCTCTCTTTCTCCAAGAGCAGATAAACCTATTGATTCAATGAGACGCCGATCAGCATTATCAGGTGGGTTGATTTCATTGTTAGTTGTGGAATTAGAAGTGAAAAGAATGCACCGTGAAATGAAAGAAGCTGGGCTGTACTGCCGGTTATTTTAAGAAAGTACACTCTGATTAAACCTTTCCTGCAGGAGCTTTGAGTTTGAGAGAAACGTGCCATTTAAGACACCCAGCCATCTAGAAAGGGCTGTCATGTCTTAAATATATAGTCAGGTTTATTTACTTTAGTGAGTACCTGAGTAAAACCTATCTTTCCTAATAGGATTTGCTTCAGTCTGAGCCAAAGATTATTGATGTTGTAATGTACAATGTGATGCCTGCAGCACTAAAAAGCTTTCTTAGAAACAAATTGCAAACTGTCTACTTCTAGAAATTGTGAGAGGCTAAAAGTTAACAGCATGCACAGGATAATTATTATGTATTTAGTAAGTACTTGCTACAGCAGCACTAGACATCTAGATGCTATTTTCTTTCTACATTTACAGCAGTCAATAAATTGCATCATAATGGCAAAAGAGGCTTTGGAACTATTCTAACTTACATTGAAAATGTAATTGGAAAAAAACACTCCACAATGAGCCCCACATCACCTTGATACAACATCAGAAATTATCGGGCCACCCTAAACATATGCATAGGAATAAAATACTGTGTGGGTTTTGCAAAAAAGAGTGAATTTGCACTTTTATGTTTTGTTTAGTTTTGATTTAATTTACCACAAAAATTACATATTTTCCTTGCTATAGCTTTCAATGTGTATATCCTGTGTTAATCCTCTGTGGTGGTCCGACCTTTTGGCATAGTAGGTTTGTGGTTTCTGTGGCCCAGACCCTGGGGTTAGAGGTTTGAATCCAGCATCTGACCATATCCACATGCACAGTGGGGCCGTGACTCAGTAATCATTACTTACATAATATGAAGTCTCTTCATGGCAGCAGACCACAGGTATTCTTTGTAGCTATGAATGGTTGTAATATTATAACTGCCTGTGTGGTGTCATGTCAAGAGCGCATAAATCTCATGCACAGTGATAAACAAATTCTAGTCATGAATTCATGTATGATTTTTACAATACAATAGAGGTCTCTCTCCATTTCTCTGGTACCCTCTGGCACAGTGACTGTCACTAACAAGACAAATTCTGCCTCGCACCAGCCTATTGACTTTCTCACCTACACAAACCTAACAACACTGCCACACCAGCTAGTGTCCTATCTTCCTATGTCTTTCTCAGCCTCCTTTCCCCACCTCTTCCTTTCAAGGCTTTTGAATTCAGATTGATGCCAAAAGACCAGTCTCACCACAGATTTCACCTCATTGTTCTAGATTGACCCCCTGAGACAGTTTCCCCCTTATCCATGTTGATCCAATCTACTCCTCACTTTTTCTACCCCCCTCCTCTTTTCACTTGCCTATCTGACTCCACGCTCTTTCTACCATCACCTCGTCTGTTCTCGCTTTTCTCCCCCCATCTACAGTGGGGGAAAAAATATTTGATCCCCTGCTGATTTTGTACGTTTGCCCACTGACAAAGAAATGATCAGTCTATAATTTTAATGGTAGGTGTATTTTAACAGTGAGAGACAGAATAACAACAAAACAATCCAGAAAAACGCATTTCAAAAAAGTTGTAAATTGATTTGCATGTTAATGAGGGAAATAAGTATTTGACCCCTTCGACTTAGTACTTGGTGGCAAAACCCTTGTTGGCAATCACAGAGGTCAGACGTTTCTTGTAGTTGGCCACCAGGTTTGCACACATCTCAGGAGGGATTTTGTCCCACTCCTCTTTGCAGATCCACTCCAAGTCATTAAGGTTTCGAGGCTGACGTTTGGCAACTCGAACCTTCAGCTCCACCTCCATGTTTGACGGTGGGGATGGTGTTCTTGGGGTCATTCCTCCTCCTCGAAACATGGCGAGTTGAGTTGATGTCAAAGAGCTTGATTTTGGTCTCATCTGACCACAACACTTTCACCCAGTTCTCCTCTGAATCATTCAGATGTTCATTGGAAAACTTCAGACGGGCCTGTACATGTGCTTTCTTGAGCAGGGGGACCTTGTGGGCACTGCAGGATTTCAGTCCTTAACGGCGTAGTGTGTTACCAATTGTTTTCTTGGTGACTATGGTCCCAGCTGCCTTGAGACCATTAACAAGATCCTCCCGTGTAGTTCTGGGCTGATTCCTCACCATTCTCATGATCATTGTAACTCCATGAGGTGAGATCTTGCATGGAGCCCCAGACCGAGGGAGACTGACAGTTATTTTGTGTTTCTTCCATTTGCAAATAATCGCATCAACTGTTGTCACCTTCTCACCAAGCTGCTTGGCGATGGTCGTGTAGCCCATTCCAGCCTTGTGTAGGTCTACAGTCTTGTCCCTGACATCTTTGGACAGGTCTTTGGTCTTGGCCATGTTGGAGAGTTTGGAATCTGATTGATTGATTGCTTCTGTGGACAGGTGTCTTTTATACAGGTAACGAGCTGAGATTAGGAGAGTCCCTTTAAGAGAGTGCTCCTAATCTCAGCTCGTTACCTGTATAAAAGACACCTGGGAGCCAGAAATCTTGCTGATTGATAGGGGATCAAATACTTATTTCCCTCATTAACATGCAAATCAATTTATAACTTTTTTGAAATGTGTTTTTCTGGATTTTTTTGCTGTTATTCTGTCTCTCACTGTTAAAATACACCTACCATTAAAATTATAGACTGATCATTTCTTTGTCAGTGGGCAAACGTACAAAATCAGCAGGGGATCAAATACTTTTTTCCCTCACTGTATTTATTTTCTCAGCTCTACTCACTCCACTCTTTTCTTCCTTTATTTTTTCAATTTTCTACTCTTTATGTCCACTCACTTCCTGCCCTGTTTGTTCCTCAGCCTTGGCTCAGTTTTATTCTCTGCTCTGCTGAGAGAAAGTGTTCTGTTTTCTGCCACCTACACTGTACTCACTCCCTAGGACACATCTTTCGCTCTCTCTTTTTTATTTGTATGTCTTTACCATTCAGCAGCATTTAACACACTCGTCCTTTAAAAGTTTGTCATTTGGCCTTGTCCTTACCTCATCCTCCATTTACAGATATTAAAACCTTCTCCTCCATCTACGTTGGCATTAAACTTTTTTTAAAGAAATTTCCTCACCTCCTCCCAGGATAGCTCTTCTCTGTTTCTTTCTAAAATCCACATCTTATTCTCTTTCCTCACTACCGGTTCTATTCAGCGATTTCTAGACCGGCCTACTGTTACTCTGTCCTAGCTGCCCTCCTGAGCTCAACCAAAACCAATTTAAGGAGCACAGAAATTGTTAATTAACAAATGTACAGGATTGTTCAATTCAGAAAAATCTATGGTTGGGAAAAAAAATGTACCCTGTAATAAAAATTTAAATGGATTTTTAACTTCCACTGAGAAACATGGAAAGATGTAAGTAAAAGCTTGGCTATATATTTTCAATATGATGTCAAAATATTGAGAGAGTAAGAGGTCAAGAACAAATTCCACTGCTCTGTCCTAGGAATAAAAGTCACACTGACACAGTGTACTCACAGCGGCTTCAAACTCTTTCAGCCCAGCGGCTTCTCCAGAACACCAGCAGCCATTACTCCATGCCACCCACTAGTAGTACAGTGGCATTACCGAATGAGTCAAGAATAAACAGTGGACTCAGTTGAGCTCATTGTGTAATCCTGTGTCTAGTTTCACAACAACTGAATGCTGACATGCAGCACTGTAGCTGGGGATAAAGCAGTTTTCAAAGCATATTAGTCACATATGAAAAGGTCAGTACATTTTTTTTTTTTTTTTTTTTTTTTTTTTTAAGTGCTATCCAAACAGTTGTATATTAAATCACATTTAAAAGCTGGTATGTGGCATTTCTTTCGTTCCCTTTTCTGTGAAGCATCTCCTCCTTGAGTCTTTTCTTCTGTTTGTTCTCTCTCAGTTGATTAACAAGCATAAGATGGCTCCACCTTCTGATGCTGCTTAGGTATTGCACTTCAGAAACCGAAGTCACATTAAAGGAAGCGTCCACTTTTCGTAATGTATATACTCTTATCCAGTCTTCCAAAACATTTATATTTGGTATCATTTGGAAATGCAAAATAAAGCATACTATGCGTTACATTCCTTACAAAAAACACTTGTATATTAGACACATTGTATATTTAATATTAATAGAATGTCATTCTAGTAGTTTGTTTGCATTATAGGAGTTCACCAAATTGTTCACCTTTTCAATAGTGTCCTTTATGTTCACAGCATGTAATTTAAGATATGATAGAGATCTCTTGTCATCTCTTCTCCCAGCCTTTCCCAGGGATGCCAGAGAAATGGCCTTTGGTTCAGCTGAGGACAACCTGTCTGTTAATGAACAAACCAAGACAGAGGTTACTCCATTTCTGGTGTATAATCTTCAGTTCATGTAGGGCACTGCTGTCGGCACCTTACAATACTCAGAAGAGTTTAAAGGGGCTGTAGTATTGCACGTTCAAGTGATAAAAGTCCTTCAAAAACACGCAAGGTGAACAGCACAGGCATTACTATAGCAAAATGTGTGGCCATCACTCAGTGGCTGTAAAGAAAGATTTGTCTAGAAAATGATCCAAAGCACTCAACCACTAAGTTAAATACTTTCATGGCACAGTCAGTGTCCTAGCAAAAAACAAATTACCAGGACATGAAGCTCTTGTTATACGTCTTCATGAGCAAACTTTTCCAAAAGTTTGTCTTTCTTTTGCTGGAATTTGATTTAATAACTAAGCTAAGCTAATGCTCAACCTTCTGATACAAACTAAATCAGGTTGAGGTGGTAAGGTCAAGAATATTTTGTATTGGCAAAAGCATACATTTACTAGCCCATACTGTACATACAAGTAAATGCAAAGAAATAGAACTGGCATATATCAACAATAAAAAAAAAAACTGTAAATATATAAAAGCACCAAATATTATAAAAGATTCAAAGCAAGATTCCAAAAGCATTTCTGTTTATTTGTTTACTTTTGGGGTGCTTGGAGCCCTACCTTGTTATGCAAGTCTTTGCAAGCGGTGCCCAGACTAACTTCTCCTACTCTGAAATGCTGGCAGTTTACCGTTGTCTTCCTTTTATACAGCCAGAGCTGAAGGAGCTAATTGGCAATTAAGCCTTTCATCTGCAGCTCCAGGCACTTCAATCATCCTGTGAGATGAACAGGCCACACCCTGTCACCGGCGTGCTACAGAGTGATTGAATAATTATAACCCCACGGGAGCTGTTTGTAGGCTTTGAGTTCTGTTTTAAACAGCACAGGGGGCTCCTAAACAGGAGGGGTTAATGAGGCTCTGTAAATTTATGCATAATTTTTCATCACAGGGGTCTAGCAAGAAAAAAGTATGCAGTGGAGTAGAAAATAATAATATTACTAATACTGCAGTGAATTAGACTTCTTTTTAGTGCAAACATGTTTTTAAATTCACAGACACGTACATGCTATTACCTGGGTTTCATCTTCATTCATTTATTGATAAAAGTGTGATCAGAATTTTTAATGTTATAGGCATTTATCTGTAATGTTGCTCCTACTGATCAATAGCAGACATTTTTAATTTCACCATACTTCCATGACAGTAGTATTACCATATATAACACAAATGTATGCAGATTATATAACTGCAGAATATATAAGCAATTTCCAGGTGTTGGTGGGTTTCATTGTATGCAGATATGTTGTGTTTTTATTACATCAGTAACATATCTTCCCCATTTTTAGCCCTAACAGTAACCAAGGTCCCAAACCTAGCAAGCACCAGCATCTAAAGTTACGCCCAGTCCACAGCTGCACCTCTGAATACTGATGTATGCTACTGCATCTGTGTCTGCGTCTGCTTCTCGGTGAACATGTGCGGGCGTCGTACGCAGATGTTCGCATTGGTGTCTGACAACATACTTGCATGTAACATTAATGCGTGCATAGGTGGCAGTGTTGCATTTACGCAAATCAGAAACAGAAAACGATGGTGGGCCATTTGTGTCATACATAATTTCGTGCACGAAAGTGCTTCTGTGCATAAAATACACATTTCGTGCCATGAAATTAACAATATCTGTAATTAATTTTGTGGACGAAAATGTTTAATACTTTCATGTGCCATACATTGTACACCAGTCGACCCAGCACTCGTTATAAGCACAGCAGAGCCATTGGCTGCAGCTCTCTGAATCTCCCTGCCCAACCAATCAGCATTTTTTTGATCCACAGGACCGCAGAGACGGGCAACAAGTAGTTGAGATTTTGTAGGTGTGTGCATCAGCTCCTCTGCGAGCCTCTGTGAGCTACGCTTATCCAGAAACCCATTCTCTGTGTCGCTTGGTGTTTGATTTGTGATCAGGGAAGATGTTGGTTGCAACCCCAAGCTTAAACCTTGTCTGATCTGAAAAACAGCAACAAGACAGTCAGAGAGGAAAAGCACAAGTTAATTTGACATTTCAAATAAACAACAGAACCAATGTAAATCTCAATTATTGTAGTTTGACAAAACAGCAGACAGTGTGAGTCACCCTTCTCTCTCTCATTGCTTATTGTACCCGCGACTTAGCCTGTCGCTGCACTTGTGCTGTCTGCAATGCTCAAATATTGTGTTGGGTTAGTTTGTCCACAGACATGTGGGTTAGGTTGATTGGCGCAGAAAGGGGAAAGATCAGAAAGAAGGGACACAGTAGCATAAGCAGCTAGTAACATGTGAAATAACAGGTATATGCAGACAGTTTGAAAACCCCTTTGCATGTTATTTATATATATATATATATATATATATATCATCACCATCACCATCACCATCGATCTATATCAATACACTGCTGGATGAAGGTCTCCCCAAGATGTGTCCACTTGCTTTGATCTACAGTTTCTATTTTCCATGTCACGCCTCTAAAGTTTATATAAATAAATAATAATAAATAAAATACTTCTATCACAAGTGTGCATCAATAGGACAGTGCAGTCAATACTATGCCTCTAAAGTCCAGACCGACAAAAGTTAGCCCATGTTCCCAGGTTGTATAGGCTTATGAAAGGGATTTATATCTACGGGAGTGTTAGACTGGGGACCCAAATTAATTTATATGGTGACCTTTTCTCAAGGAGTAATGAGTTACTCTGCTAGATATGAACCTAGCAAAGTTGGCAACATACAATAACATTAACCTCCAGTGCCATGAACTGATTGATACTAGTTTTCTTGTAGATCATAAGCTTCTCTCTAGCTGAGTTATTTGTAACAATGAAACACCAGCATCGCTGTAAGGATAATGGAATGAGCTGCCTTCTGTCTCTCTGTGTTGTCCCATTAACTGTGCCTGACATTGCTGGACATGTGAAAGTCAGTGTTTCCATGGATATGTAGTGCCAGCACACAAACTGTCCACTCCAGATGTTGGCAATAGAAACAGCAATCTGTTAAGCTGAACTACTGTGAGGCAAGAGAAACTGGTCACTGTCACCTTGAGCTATTTTAGTTGAGAGACCCCACAAGAGGAACTCGTGGCAACCTAGTTAATGTATCCTCTACCCTAATGTATTAGATGGGGGGAATGTTAAAAGGAAAGGGGTCATGTCATAATAGCTGAAAAAAACATTGGTCTACTCATATTCTTTATTTTTCTAATTTATTTTAAAAGTAAAGAAAATCTCAACAGTTATTTAATTTGCGTCTGTGCATTAAAGCAAAACATAGAAATTAAATTAAATGCATATTTTTGTTCACCTGGAAAATACAGCTTAATTTAATGAAACAGAACATTTCAGATAACAAATACATACTGTTTGCAGGGGGAGAACAAAAACATAATTATTATCACTTTCCATCCTATATACTCCAGCAGAAAAGGATACAATTGTGTCTATCACAGGCTATTATAATAATGGTGTGGGGACAACACAGACTCAGCATTAATTGCCTCTCATGAGAAATTAATTTCTAATGAGAAGAATGACATCAATTCCCTCTTTTCTTAAGCGACTTGGATGTCATCTGCTCCTCTTCCAAACTACTGTTCGGTGGATACCATGGCAACCGAGGTGACAGCTCGTTAAAGACCTCACTGATTGATGTGGAACTTGAAAAATAGCTCTTATCTTCTACAGGGGTGGAAAGTTACAACAGTGAGATCTCCGTTTCCTGCATAAAATAAAATAAAAACATGAAATACTCTGACCAGGAACATGCATGCAGTTGGTAAAAGCTATCTTTGTGTTTATTCTTTTTACCTTCATGTGTCGGCTGGTCAAATCAAAAAGGAAAATGTTTAAAGAATGAAACACCAAAGGGGTAATTCATCAGAACTTTAATAGCACATTCAATTCAGATAGTGGGTGGGTGGGTGTGCCCCCATTTAGTAATTCTGCATGTTTATAAGGGTCTAATCCTTTGATGTGTTTGTCATCCAAGTCCATCAGCAACAGTAATTGAAAGGGAAGATCAGAACAATTAAGACAGCATTTGCATTCTGGTTACGTTCTGCACACAAAACAAAATCATTGTATTGCAAAGAGAGTATTCTGCATATTCTGGAATCTATTTGGATAGTTCAATTGTATTCGACCTCTTAATTGCTCTGAAGTAAATCAGGGGTAAAGTTTGACCATGAAAGTCACCTGCATGTTTCACCTGCAATGCCATCAATATAATGTATACCAGGGGTGTTCAATCCTGGTCCTGGAGAGCCCCAATCCACTTGATCTTATAGGTCACCCTAAATCACCAGTTTCTAAACACTGGGGACACATGTGAGTTATTAATCACTTAAGCAAGTCAACCAAGGGAATTCATCTCTCAGGAGGCAGCAGGTATTCAGATAATTGCTCCAATAATGTATGTAGGACTGAATTTACCACACCACCTGCTTCATTGATCTGCATGAAATGCTTCCAGGTATTTAAAAATTGGTGATAGGAGGTTGACCTCTAAAACCTGCTGAATAGGTGCTCTCCAGAACCAGGACTGAACACCAAGATTTTTTATATATATATATATATATATATATATATATATATATATATAAACAGCTGCAATATTTTATCTTCGGGGCCTTTCATGCCTACTGTTTGATGTGTATTGAAGTGCTGTTTGGTTCATCTGGAGCTATAATGCAGATCAAACCAAATGGATTGAGACCAATAGAAATAAGAACAGAAGAAAGTTTACAAATGACAGGAGGCCATTTGACCCAACATGTTTGTTTGGTTTCCATTAATAACTAAGTGATCCAAGGATCCTATCCAGTCTATTTTTGAATTTTCCCAAATTTTCAGCTTCAACGACATCGCTGGGGAGTTTGTTCCAGATTGTGACGACTCTCTATGTGAAGAAGTGTCTCCTGTTTTCTGTCTTCAAAGCCCAATTTCTATTTGTGTCCCTGCTGATCTGGAAAAGCTCCACTGGTTTGATGTGGTCGATGCCTTTCATGATTTTGAAGACTTGAATCAAGTCCCCACGTAGTCTCCTCTGTTCCAGGGTGAAAAGGTTCAGTTCCCTCAGTCTCTCAGTAGGACATTCCCTTCAGACCTGGAATAAGTCTGGTTGCTCTCCTCTGAACTGCCTCTAGAGCAGCGATATCTTTCTTGAAGTGTGGAGCCCAGAACTGTCCACAGTATCCAGATGAGCTCTAACTAGTGCATTGTACAGTCTGAACATCACTGCCCTTGTGCTCAATTCTACACTTTTGACAATATACCCTAGCATTCTGTTTGCCTTTTTTATTGCTTCCCCACATTGTTTGGATGGAGAAAGTGAGGAGTCCACACAGACACCTAGGTCTTTTTCATGTGTTACTTCATCTAGTTCTATTCCTCCCATAGCGTCATTATAGTGGACATTTTAATTACCTTCATGCAATTTTGCTGAGCCACCTATTTTAGTAAATTTGCAAATTTGCAAATTTGAGTCCAGTTCATTAAAATAGATTAGAAAAAGCAAAGGCCCTAGTACTGATCCCTGTGGAACTCCACTGACAACCTCACTCCTCTAATCGACACCCTCTGTTTCCTATGGAAATAAGTGGTTTCAGTTCATTTGAAAGCAAACTCTGTACATTTGTAACATTGTGGAATGTGGAAAGCAAACATATTTTGTTTCAATTGGAAAGCAACTGCTCCAAACAGCAAACAAAAGTGTGAAAGTGTCATGCTCATATGCAAAGGATCTGCCCAGCCTTGTTGCTTCATTGAAGCCCTAGAAAACTACTGCCCGACAGTGTAGTAATTGCAAAATGTTTTTTCTGAAATAGCCTACGCAATTATGTCTAGGAATGTGCCATTTCTTCTGCAATAAAAGCACCAAATAAAGGTAGAGTAAGACCACAGCATGCAATAAAATATTATTATTATTATTATTATTATTATTATTATTATTATTATTATTATTATTATTATTATTATTGACAGAACTTCTGCTCAAATCAACTGCAAGAGAACTGAGTGTGTTTGGAAAAGTACAATGAGAAACCAGGGATTTTGGTCTGCATGGAGCAGCAAGTGGACAACACTAGATTCACTAGAATCTTGAATTCACATTAAAATTAATTCAAGTTAAATTATATGTTTGAGCCGAACCTAAACTGAAAAATAATAATTTAAAATAAAAGTGAACCACTATTTAGATTATGTGCAAGTGAACTAGGTGTGAAAGTGCCCTTAGTGATTGGGCCAAATCAGTGGAAGTTGTCCAAAATGTTTGTTAGGACTTTGTATTGACATTTTGTTGATGTTCTTTTTTTAAGACTTCCATATTAATTATAAGCTCCACTCCCATTGTATTCTTGACTGCTGTACTGATCTGTAAAGAGCTCTGTTACAATATGCATTGTTAATGCAATACCTGATTTTAATATTGTGACCTTTATAAAGGGTTAACCAGGTCAGAGCTCATTTCCCATTTTGGAAATTAAATGGCTGCTTACAATGAAACAAACCCATTGTGTTGTTCACGAATGAGCCTGTTAGAAAACCATTTCACTCAGAAAGACCATCTCTGTCAGAGTGGCTGTCAGACTTCAAGCAAGCCGGGCAAGATAAGTCCTTCCCTGCAGAATCGTTTCAGCACAAGCCTCTCTTTCTGTTCTGTGCCTCACCTTCTTCTCCTGAACCACCTCTGCCAGTCCTTAATTACTTATGGGACTTATGCCTCCCTCCAGGAAAAAAATTACCTGTCAACACAAAGCCCTTCCCCAAATGCAAGCATCAACATAGAAAATACCAAAACAGAGCGTCAATGACAAGGGTTAATACCTCAAAGAGAGCCTTCCCAACTCTCCCAACCATCTTATTGCTGTGCTGTCTCTTTCCACTGCCTGTATCCCCTCATGAGCAGAGAATGAAGACACTATCAGAACTTTTTGACGTGTTAAATATTTTAACACAGTAAGATGATTCATAAAACCTCATTCGACTAATGTTAACGCATGGCAGGCACAACATTTTATGGTCTTAATTTTACTGTTGTCTTTCTAATTATCATTCACATTAGCTGATTCATAAAGCTTTAATTTGGCAATAATGATAATGACAGAGTCCCAGACAGACTCAGTGATAGTGAAGTAAATTTATAGCTTGTGCATTTAAAAAATATTCATGGGGCCTGTAATTTCTGATATTGTTTGGGAAGTTACTCAAGGAAAAGCTGATTTATATTTGAATTGTCACAAGCACTCACGGTACTATTAACAATAGATTACTTCCAACAATAATGTCTCATTTTAATCTAGCAGGCCTGTAGCTAAAGCCACAGTTTAGGTATTTTATTCTGTTTTTAAATGGATTGGAAAAAATACAGTTTGAACACAGAACCAAATATGAACCAAACAGATCAAATAGGTCGTAGAACAACTTGACACAGTTTAATATTACGTATATTACTTTCTTGTTAGTTCTTAAATTCAATATTTTCATGTTTTTCTTCCTTTGGATTTTCTTTTCCAGAATAGGCAATATATATTGTTTTATCCTGTTCAAAAAAGGTCAGGTTAAATCCCACTATGGCTACTGGGAATTGCTGCTTCTCATCTCTGGCTAATTTATGCACAATTTCTGCACACCTAACGGGAATACTAAAAACTTTAGAAACAGATGCTTACATTCAATATGCTTCAAATGGTTAATGAAGGTAGTTTACAACAAGAGTAGAAAAAAACACCATGCTTCCTTTGAGACTCTGTAACAGGTTCCATGTTCTCTTAGAAGGCCATAATTAGAAAGTCAATTGCAATGCTATAATTATGCTTAGTGCTAGAGAGGGGCTATTTGCAACATAATAAAATCCTAATTGTGCATTTTGTTTCGTGAAATATAACATTTAAAATCATTATATTTTTCAGAACTCATTAGTATTTCACAACGTCCATCAATTTCCTAACAAACCTTCATTAAATGTTTCAGAAAGTTTTTTCCTTTGTTTTTTAACTACCTACTATGACAGATTCATTTTAAAATGTTTGCATAAATCCTTTATGGGGCCTATCATTCCTAATGGTTGCAATATGAATGCTGGGCAGTGCGTGGCTCATCAAATTCAAAAGACGTCCACTCCAGGTCACAACAGATCTCCAAGTTCCCAGATATATACTTATGTGTGTCTTTTCTTGATTCCTTGATGCAATAAGGGAAGATTTGTTTTGTTCTTTGAGTTGGAATCTATTTACGTCTTGGGAGGCTATTTGACCTATTTTAGGGTAGATTTGGCTCCTTCCCAACCTCATCGGTAAGACTATGGCAAACTAAATAGTAAGTATTAGGTTGTGTTTAAGTTTTAAATTATTCTTTACTCTCCTGCTGTTAATCTACTACAGCTTCCTAATATGATATACCCAGTGTAATTATCAAAGGAACATTATCTATACAGCTTGAGAAAGTATTTTCCACAAAGGAAATATAAACTAGTGTCCCTCAAGTTAAATACCATGAAATTACATAATAATGGTACAAACCTTTCAGTTACTTCAATATGCATGAATCTACTCACTAGCAAATTGTGTTGTTAGCAACTGTGTAATGCTGCTTTATTTTGGCAAAAACAGGAATTTTGAATACTTGTATATGCAGTCTAAATGTTGCAGGCCTCTTTGGGAAAGAAAAAAAAAGCAACAACAACAAAAAGCATTCTTGTAATTGCTCAATGATTTAGCCCCAGAGCTTTTTTATATATTAATATCCAGTATTCTTTGCATTACTACTGCAATAAAACAACAACAACATGCCATTGTTAAAAAGCCAGGTGCTTAATAAAATATCTTAAGAGGGGGTTTGCATTACTGGCACCTAGAGGGGGAGTATCTGGAGTGGGTTAAGAATAAAGTGAGTTTAGTTTTTAGTATGCATTTTTAGTATGCTTTTATCATGCCTTAATGAATCCTCATGTTAATCTACACCCCTCCAGATGCTGTACAATTAATCCTCAGACTGGTATTCAGAGTAAGACCAACAGCTCTCTACAGTTCAAACTGTTGTTCAGCTCAGAGTAAGACCAGCAGCTCTCTACAGCTCTACTGGTGTTCAGCTCGGAGTAAGACCAGCAGCTCTCTACAGAAGAGCAGCAGTCTATGCAGAAGGCTTACGATGTGGGGCTGAAGAGACCAGCTGCTGACCCCGCATAGCAGGGAGCTGAAGAGCACTGCTTTGCAAATGGAACACCACAGCGTTTTTCGGCATGCTCTGTGTCAGACGGCAATGACTGCCAGTTAGGAAAAAAAAAAACACAAAGGCCTTAGCTTTTGTGTGTATATGCAGTGCATCCATACTTAACTGTTTCTTAACTGTAAGAGATAGTAAAAGAGCAGCGTGCACATGCAATTCCACATGTATTGGATGATATTCACCTGTTTTTTTGTTTGTTTTCGTAGGAATGGATATTTCCCAAATAATGTGTTATTTTGTTGTTTTTGTTTTTTTGTTTGTTTGTTTGTTTATCTTTTGTTGTCCTTTATATGTTTGATTGTTTGTTTTTGATTAGACTGAGAAAAGGAAGACAAGCAACTGTATCCCTAGATACAATCTGTACAGGTGTGGGCTTTCTACACCACTAGGAAGGGATAGATACTAGTTATTGTATTTTAT
Source organism: Amia ocellicauda (assembly GCF_036373705.1). Taxonomy (NCBI): domain Eukaryota; kingdom Metazoa; phylum Chordata; class Actinopteri; order Amiiformes; family Amiidae; genus Amia; species Amia ocellicauda. The sequence goes on along the minus strand of NC_089867.1, from coordinate 12,860,303 downwards.
GGTAATTGTTATTCATGATATTGCACTTACATGCTCAATCCATATGCTACATTATGCTTGTGAATAATAAAAGACAAAACAAATAAACTGGACTGAACTTGTTCAAATTAAATGTTCTGCTTTGCTATCCAGCAGGGGAATTGAGCTGAACCCTCGTCATGTGACTAGAAGGGGATTTATCTCTCCCTTGAATAGGTACAGCTCATAATAAGGTGCAGAGGTCATTACAATATTTAAAGACACGAAAGCCAATGTTTTATTTTTCAGAGCAAATCCAATGATACCACAGCATGCAAAGACAGAGGTGGCATTTGTATCCATCCATTGTAAAATCTTATTTGGCTTCTTTTGCAGATGACATTTTTATACAATACAAATGTGACCACCTTTCAAACTTAATGTAATCAAATGCACAGAGCAGCGACGGCCAAACAATCTTCTACAGCCGTGGTGATAATAATCAGTTCAAGGCACAATTTACCAGGGGATGCTGTCTTCCTGTCGTTTTTTCTCTGCAGTTATAAATGAAGATTTCTCATAAGTGAGCAGTCCTCCCAAAGGGCTGCTCATTGCAGATATCATACTCTCTCTTTCAATATTAAAGTGGAGAGTCAATTGAAGGTGCATCCATCCAGGGTCAGTGTATGACTGTTCTCATTAAATGCTGTTTTCAGGAAACTGAGGGATCACGTCTCCAGTGCATAGACTTAACGTAAGAATAGGGTCTGTGCTTAGAGGTACACATTTCAAACTGTAATCTTGTTGTGATTCTTTTCTAAATCATTAAAATCTTCAATTAATATAAACGTGGCAATTAATTCAGCCTAACATCTAAACAGTAGTCTGATTTTTCATTCTGAACTTGGCTACTACACTGCAGTGTGAAAAGGAGAGACTTCTCACTATAGTTTATTAGCTTATGCATAATTAGATTAGGAATATAAGGAAAATCCAAATGGGGCACCAAGGATGAGCAGATAAGGAATTGTTTGTTATTAGCTGTTGAATTCAATAGCAGACATGGATGTTAAAGAAGAAAAAGAAAAAGGATTTGTTAGGTGTGCCTATTTGCCTGCTTGGACTGATGTTTGTCCAGTTACCACCAGATAAAGTTTAGTCTTCGTTAGTGAGTGCCCCCTGGTGAATGAAGTCACTGAGGTCTAAGTTATGATTAGCTTTGAGCAGGCATCTGCTACATTGTACATGTGAATTAGAATGACCTGAATAACCTGCATTTCAGTATGTTTTCAAGCAAGCCACTTCAGTTAATCTGATCTGAATAAACTAAAAGTAATCAGCCCATCAACTACTGCCTAATTATAGAATATCCAGTAATGAGGGACAATTATAGCCTCGTTGAAAGACAAAGCTGAGTTACAATCGCCCAGCATCATCTCTCATTAAGAAGGCGATTAATTTATATTTTTTAAGTGTTTTTTTTTTCTCTGTCAATATTACTTAGTGGTGGTGCTCCTGAAAAGTTATGTAGTTGTTAGACTTATTGCTGGATTTTATAGCTAGCTTCCAAAATAGATTTGGTTTGATCCAGTTGGGATCAAACGGAAGGCAATTCTGTCCTGACCAGTGTGGAGAACTGAAAGTTATGTGAAGGTCCCAAGAGAGATAGACAGAGGATATGCCTGAGTATATTATTATTAATAATAATAATAAATAATAATAATAATTTCAAAATCAGTCAAGCCATTCTTATCCAGTTCAATCTCCTGGCTGCTGTCATATCGTAGGCCTCACTGCATAAATAGCTTTCCTGTGATTCTGCAGTAACAGCAATATTTTGTATACGCATTTTTTAGTTGAAGGCCCTCAGCTTGTTTTATCCAGCTGCTTCCCAAGATAAACGAGAATGAAGCGTACAGTTGCTTATGGCTTCTTGCAAAATGCAGATAAAACCTTAATACCTGGAGATAAATATAAGGTACTACAATGTCACTTAGAGCCGTAATATACTTGTGTGCTCCAGTCTGACTGCTTGCGTTACCAGCAGTTCTGACAGTAACAAGCGCCAGGTAATTGTAAATTAAAGCCCCTATTTTCTGTAAATCATAATCTTACCTTAACATATACCCTTTAAAAGACCTTGAAGGTGAAAATACAAACCACAAACATATGACCTGTTGTTGCCTGATAGTTAATGTGAGGGCTACTTTTAACAGGTCCAGAAAGTTGCTTTATGGGGTCCTTACATAACAAAAGTTATATAAATCAGTATTCTCTAGTTGTGAAGGTTAAAGGTTGCCACACGATTATCACAGTTCCCTGATCTGCTGTTTCCCCTGATGTGTACCTGAGACTGATCATTATCCAGGTTCTGTCTTTTATAAGGGAGTGAGTGATCTCTGCTAAACGAGCATGAACTTTAGCTCTGCTGCCATCTGAACACAATGTAGCCATGCTTTCCAATGGGATTACTTTGGGGTGGTGGGGGAACCATTAACCTCTTACACCCTGTTTCACTTTTGTAAGTATTTCATTAATCAATACTGTAGCATAGAAAGGCATTCATGCAGGATGTGCCTGTTTTCCTCAAGATGCTGAGATCTGATGTGAAATAAAAAGCAGCAGCCAGCTATGTGCCTCATTGACAAGATAAACACGCCTGGGACTTGTCAATAATCCGTCTGTCTGGCCTTTCAGCTGTGTTCCTCTTTCTGCATCACTTATGTTTGTTTGCATAGCTACCATCTTTTGCATTTATTATTTATGGTCAGTGTCAATTATGTTAATTGTATTTGCAATCTTCTACCAAAAGCATCCCTCCTTATGAAGGGTTATTTTGAATACATTATCAGTCTATTTCAACTTCCATTGAGGGCCTTGCTCTCTATTTATACCTGGGTGGCAAACCTTTATACTTTATTTTTGTATCCTTGTAGTATTATAATTATTGTGATATATTATTGTGAATTATTGTGATATACACCTAGCAGATGAAATTCAATGTGGAAAAGTGCAAGGTAATACATGCAGGTAACAAACATGGCCACTATAATTACACTATGGGAGGAATAGAACTAGATGAAGTAACGCATGAGAAAGACCTAGGTGTCTATGTGGACTCCTCACTTTCTCCATTCAAACAATGTGTGAAGCAATAAAAAAAGGCAAACACTAGGGTATATGCTAGGGTATATTGTCAAAAGTGTAGAATTGAGAACAAGGGCAGTGATGTTCAGACTGTACAATGCACTAGTTAGAGCTCATCTGGATACTGTGGACAGTTCTGAGCTCCACACTTCAAGAAAGATATCGCTGCTCTAGAGGCAGTTCAGAGGAGAGCAACCAGACTTATTCCAGGTCTGAAGGTCCTACTGAGAGACTGAGGAACTGAACCTTTTCACCCTGGAACAGAGGAGACTACGTGGGGACTTGATCCAAGTCTTCAAAATCATGAAAGGCATCGACCACATCAAACCAGAGGAGCTTTTCCAGATCAGCAGGGACACACGCACCCGGGGACACAAATGGAAATTGGGCTTCAAGGCATTCAAGACGGAAAACAGGAGACACTTCTTCATGCAGAGAGGCGTCACAATCTGGAACAAACTCCCCAACAATGTGGTAGATGCTGACAATTTGGGAACATTTAAAAATAGACTGGATAGGATCCTTGGATGACTTAGTTATTAATGGACACCAAACAAGCATGATGGGTCGAATGGCCTCCTCTCGATTCTAAACTTTCTTATGTTCTTATGTTTTTATGTTCTTATTTGATATCAGAATGACTTTAAATTTGCCTATTTTGTATTGTAACTTATTTTATTTAAGTTGTCAGTTGAAGTTGTAAGTTGGACTTTTTCAACTTTGTTGTGTTACAGCCTGATACTTTGATGCATTAAATGGGATTTTCTTTCCTTTGATTTACACAACATACTCCACATTTTTAATTTGGTCAATTTGCTATGTTGTTTCACAAATTATCTTGCCTCTTCAAAGTGTTGAGCAGGTTGTGTAAATCCAAGGGGACAAAATCCCATTTAAATGCATCAAAGCGTCAGGTTGTGACACAACAAAATGTAAAAAGTATAAGGGGGTGAATACTTCTTGTAGCCACTATATATATATATATATATATATATATATATATATATATATATATGAATATATAGATAGATAGATAGATAGATAGATAGATAGATAGATAGCCTATATTTAACAAAGATGTTAATCTTGTGAGATGTTCTATAAATGCCCAAGAATAAAACACTGCTGAAAAAATCCTTGATGTTTGAAACAGCATGCCTATTTCAAAGCAGTGATTTCCTTGATAGTGCCTATGTCAATTATGTTTTCCCTCACTGAAACCTCAGGCCATTTCTGTACTGAGGTATTTAAACTCAACCAAAAACCTGCATTTGCTTGAAAGCATTACACAAGGATGAAGTCCAAGTGTCAAACTCCTTCAGCTGTCTACCAAATATGTTAAAGACTTTAAACTTCCATTACACAAACCCATCTGCTTATGATTATGATATTAAATAGTTATCGATTTTCTCTGCTAGCCCATGGCGCTGTATATCTGTCTTTAGCTTAAAGACACCAACATGACTGATGCGTTGGCTGGTTAGTGCAGGTGCACTGGTTGGTCAACCTATCTTAGGGACTGATGTATGGGATGTGTGTGTATTTCAAATTCATAGGAAGAAGACTCATGGGGTTGTCCTGTTTTCTTGCGCTAACACGAGCCTTTCTCGTGGCTTTGCAAAACAGTATGGCACAACACCTACATGACAAAATGTAATAAAGGGGAAATAGTGAATAAACATACCACATTTTTCAGTCTAATTCATTGCAGTATATTGACAGGGTGTTAAATAATAGCCTCAAGTCCCATCTAGTGGCTGCAATTATAAATGTTTTTCAACTGATTATTACCAAACCAGGAAGACGCATATCTCATGGTCTTGTAACTAAATGTGTGTGTTTTTTAACCTTGTATGAACATGTATTAATGACAGTCTGCCATTATCCCCAAATCTCATTCATTTAGGTCTTCTGTGTTACAGTGCAGCAAGCCCCCCTGTATATCACTGTGTCATATTCTTACTGATTCCACTGATTGAAAGATATATCCCATTCACAGTCACTCACCACACGTCTGACTTCAAAAATGCATATTTGTGAAGATTATGTTAAAATGATGCTGGTACCCTACTGTCATTTTCAATATGATGCTGCAGTGTAATTGTCTGCGTTGTGTAGCGTTTGTCCCCAAAGACATCTCAGTGCACAGAAATAGTTTCATCTGCAGGGAAACAATCTTATCATGCCTCTTTGAGTCAAATGTACCAATTTCCCTTTTTTTGCAAAATACAAAAAAAGACAATTGTTTTAACAACTCTCATAAATTGATTGGTCTACCGCAAGCTCATTGTAATATTACCCAGGGCACTCATGTTTTCTTATATTTGGAAGCAGCTGAGAGCCTTCCAAGATAAACTTTATATTTGTGCATCTGTGCTTTCCTCAGTAATTCAAGGGATGTGACATGTGTAATGTGACATTCCAAATGCAGGTTTTGATTCATTCCTTAATAAAGGATCATTGGATGGGGCAGCGGAGGGACAAGACATGTCCCGGCGCAGTCGTCAGTTTTGTGTCTCGACTTGTTGAGTACCACAGTTGTGTGTGTCTTCTAATTGGGAAGCGGCACTGTTACTTGGTACTGTGATTTGGATACAATGTGTCATAAAACTGATGCTGCATGGTTGTTTTGAGATGCAAGTCAGGAGATGCATTTAAATCTCACTACACTGTACTGTACCAATTGTGGTTCAAACAATTGTAGAAATCAAGCCCGCACACCATGATGTACTTCCTCTCTGAAATAAGGACTTTCAAAGCACTGGGCTATATTCAGCATATTCAGTTTATTAACACTCTTAAAGACTGTACAATACAGAATTGTTTATTTTAAATCTTCATTGCCCTTATTCAAAAGTACCATGGTAAATTTACCATGAGATTTCTGCACTTTTAATAAGCTTGTTCTGTGGTTTTACCATAGCTTTACAATAGTTTCCTATGGGTTCAATGTGCCTGGACTATGCTGTAATACACTAAACCATGAGAAACATTTCTAAGGAATATTTACTGTAGTAAACAATGATTAAGTACAGTGAAGTCATGCTGAATTAAAATATGGGGTGTTTTGTGTTGGTTTTTACTTTCTTTTATGTATATTTTGTTCAAGAAATGCAGCTGTGTATTTGTGAATACAGGCTTTGGTATTGAACCAAATGGAAGGAGAAATCTTTCCTCCACTGGGACTCCCTTCTTCTGCAAACAATAGTGGATCTTCTGCTTTGTGTTGAAAGGTCCATACCGTAAAAGTGGTTTAATTCATTCTCTCAACATTAAACTCAATGCAAGTTTACATTTACTCTTGTCTTCAAACATGAAACTATTTAAAGAAAAAAAAGATGAATTTTCTTCTCAGAATATGCTTCCTTTAAGAGGAAAAACAGCTTCCATGAAATTTCATACATGTATTTCACATAAAGCTTTTAGTCAACTAAAAAGCATCTGTTTATAGTCAAATTCATTAAATTATTCAATTAAAATAAAGGCATTCATAACAATATATTCAGATTCCAATAAGAACATAAGAACATAAGAACATAGTTTACAAACGAGAGGGGGCCATTCGGCCCATCCTGCTCGTTTGGTATTCATTAATATCTAAATGATCCAAGGATCCTATCCAGACTATTTTTAAATGTTCCCAAACTTTCAGCTTCAACCACATTGCTGAGTAGTTTGTTCCAGATTGTGACTACTCTCTGTGTAAAGAAGTGTCTCCTGTTTTCCGTTTTGACTGCCTTGAAGCCCAATTTCCATTTGTGTCCCCGGATGCGTGTGTCCCTGCTGATCTGGAAAATCTCCTGGTTTGATGTGGTCGATGCCTTTCATGATTTTGAAGACTTGGATCAAGTCCCCACGTAGTCTCCTCTGTTCCAGGGTGAAAAGGTTCAGGTCCTCAGTCTCTCAGTAGGACATTCCCTTCAGACCTGGAATAAGTCTGGTTGCTCTCCTCTGAACTGCCTCTAGAGCAGCGATATCTTTCTTGAAGTGTGGAGCTCAGAACTGTACACAGTATCCAGATGAGCTCTAACTAGTGCATTGTACAGTCTGAACATCACTGCCCTTGTTTTAAATTCTACACTTTTGACAATATACCCTAGCATTCTGTTTGCCTTTTTTATTGCTTCCCCACATTGCTTGGATGGAGAAAGTGAGGAGTCCACATAGACACCTAGGTCTTTCTCATGCGTTACTTCATCTAGATCTGTACCTCCCATAGTGTAATTATAGTGGACATTTTTGTTACCTGCATGTATTACCTTGCACTTGTCCACATTGAATTTCATTTGCCAGGTGTCGGCCCACAACTGAATATTATCTAAGTCCTTATGAATAGCCTGTGCTGCCAAGATTGTATCTGCTGAGCCACCTATTTTAGTATCATCTGCAAATTTGACAAGTTTGCTAACTATCCCAGAGTCCAGATCATTAATATAGATTAGAAAAAGCAAAGGCCCTAGTACAGATCCCTGTGGATCTCCACTAACAACCTCACTCCAGTTAGAAGTGACTCCTCTAATTGACACCCTCTGTTTCCTATACATCAACCAGTTCATAATCCATCTACTTACATTACCCTGAATGCCTACAGCTTCCAATTTGAGGATCAGTCTTTGGTGTGGAACCTTATCAAAAGCTTTCATGTGATCTACAGCTGCAGTTGCATGTTCAAATTTTTTTAATAAATTAGTAAGACATGATCTGCCTCGTCTAAACCCATGTTGACTATCTCCAAGAATATGGTTTTCATTGAGATGCTCCTCTATTTTCTGTCAAATAATTGTTCCCAACATTTTATAGGTGATGCAGGTGAGACTGATTGGTCTGTAATTTCCTGGCTCAGTTTTGTCCCCTTTCTTGTGGATTGGTATGACATTTGCCATCTTCCAGTCAGTTGGCAGATCCCCTGTTCTAAGTGTCATTTGGAATAATCGAGTTAGCGGCCTATAAATAATTTCCCTCATTTCTTTAAGTACTGTTGGAAATATCCCATCTGGCCCAGGTGATTTGTTTGTTTATAATTCTGCTAGTCCCTTTAGTACTTCCTCCTCATTTATCTTAGGGTTTGACTGGACTGATTGTCAACCTGTGGCACGTCATCTGTTTTTTCTTTTGTAAAAACCTCTGTGAAATACTAATTTAGAATATTTGCCACATCTTGTTCGTTTTCCAAGATACCTCAATTTTTGTCCTTTATCTGTTTCACCTCCTGCTTGCTGTTGTAATATTGAAAAAAGCTCTTTGCATTGGTTTGATCTCCAAGAGCTATGTTTCTTTTTATTTCCCTCTTTGCTTTCCTGATCCCTTTCTTAAGATCTCTTTGCAGCTCAACATATTCTATGTATTTTGTTTCGTCACCATCCCTTTTGTATGCACTATACAACATATTCTTCCTCTTTATATTTTTTTGCATACCTCTATTAAACCATTTTGGCCAGTGTTTTTTGTTCCTCAATTTGCTAAGTTCTGGTACAAATTGCTCCTGAGCCTCAAGTAGTATATTCTTAAAATATACCCATCCATTTTCAACTAACTCTGTATCCAGTGTGCTCCAGTCTACCTCTTCTAAGTGCCGTCTCATACCTTCAAGGTTTGCTTTTCTAAAATTGTAGACCTTTGTTTTAGACTTGGACCTTGTTTTTTTAAAGAATGCCTCAAAGCTAACCATATTGTGATCACAATTTGCCATTGGTTCTCTAACTACTGTCCCCCTGACTCTATCTTGGTCATTTGAAAAGATCAAGTCAATACATGCGCTCTCTCTGGTTGGTTCCCTGACAAATTGAGTTAGAAAGCAGTCATTTACCATCTCAACCATTTCTATTTCTGCTTCTGTAGTCCCCACTGGGCTTTCCCAGTCTAAGTTTGGGAAATTGAAATCCCCCATTATAACAGCCACATCCTTGCTACATGCAGTCCTGATTACACTGTACAATGCAGCATCTTTCTGAATATCTGAGTTTGGTGGCCTGTAACACACTCCTACCGCTAATCCTCCAGATCTCTTGTTCAAAAGTTTCACCCACAAAGATTCTGTTCCATTACTGGGATCTAATACAAGTTCTTCTGCCTCAATGTCATTTTTTACATATAATGCTACCCCACCCCCTCTTCGATTATGCCTGTCTCTCCTAAACTGTGTGTATCCTTCCAACTTGTATTCATCCCCATCATTTTCTGTAAGCCATGTTTCTGTCACTCCTACAACATCATAGTCACACGCCAGCACTGTGGCTTCCAAGTCTAACATCTTGTTCCTTATACTCTTGGCATTGAGGTACAAACATTTCAGGACTTTCCTATTGGCAGTTTCCCTTGGTTTTCTTTCCTTAGTGGAACATCTCCCATTGTCAGAGCTCCCTGCCCCCCTGGTTCCTAGTTTAAATGATTCTCAATTTCACTGCACATATGCTCTCCCAATGCATTAGCCCCCCTTCTGTTTAGATGTAGACCATCCGGTTTGTACAGGTCCCATCTATCCCAGAAGAAAGACCAATGTTCCATAAACCTAAACCCCTCTTCCTTACACCAAGTTTTCAACCACGTGTTAAACTTTCAGCTATTTATAATATAATATATAACAATGGATATAACAATATGGATAATACTTTAAAGTTTATCAAATATTATGTTTTATCAGCGGGTCCCTTAAAAATTAACATTTTACTCAAAAAGCATTAACTGTAAGAATGCATTTGTAGAAAGAATATTCATTCAGTATTAAGTGCAAGTACCCACTTGTGTCTTGTTACTCTTGAAAACATGAAGGCAGTGTCTAAGTGATGTGACATCATCTAATAAACAGCTTCTAATCCATCAAAGTGTTTTCATTCAATCACTTGTCGAAAAATATTTCCCCAGGACCCCAGGTATTTGTTTTCATTCTTTTTTTATTGTATTACAATCTTTAATTGCAGTCCTTATATAAAGCAGCTAATTATTTTGCAATACGACCACATTACTACACACCCCACAGTGCAAATTTAATTTAAGCCAAGCATGATTATAGATAGACAAGCAAAGCTATTTATTGCAAAGCATTGCAGCAACTATCATTTGCACCTTCTGGAAGCATCAATAGTAATGGGAATATTCCCAAATTTGGTGGAATACTCTGATTTTTGTGTGTTTTCTATGTGTGTGTTTTTATTATTTCTATTCAATGTATTGTTAAACATTTGTATTTTTAGTGCTACAGAGAGTGCATTTGTGTATGTGGTTTGATCCAATTAACAGGACTGAATTGTATAAGAAATGTGTATCAATAGTCAAGGATCTGTTGATATATCTCCAAAGAACAAAAATAGATAAAATACCAAACTAGTAGTTTTATTATTCAAGTGTTAAATACTGCCTTATATATATGTATTTATTTATTTTTCCTCATTGTAATTTAAGCAGGATGTTTCAGAGAGCAGCAATCTTCATTGATTTTACATTTAATGTTACTTCTTATACTGTCTTAAAGTGAGAGCTCTTAATAGCATAATCTGTTTACACAGCAAAACACCATTGGAGCAAAATTTGTCTTTAGTGGACCCACAGCAATCGCATCTTAGTCATAAGGATTTTATTAAAACTGAAGGGGCTTTTTTGTTTTAGTTTTTTTAGTATGCATCAATATTTGCAAGTGAAGAAGCCCAGAGGCTCTTGTATATGCCTGCTGTAGATTTAATCGATAAGTTGCCCCTAACACTGTGTGTAACTCTTAGGAGCAAAAATCCTGCTGTAATGAGTCTATGGAGGTGGTTCTACCCTTTGAAATACCTCGGTTTCCTCCTGAGATTGAATTCTACCGAAAGGACTGTACATGTTCTTTGCTATTGTTCGGAAAAGGGTAAACTCTACCTTGCAATGTGATTTGTGTTTTCTCTTTTGTTGCCTTATAAATGATCTCAGTGCACATGCTTTTCTTTAGGTCAGCCCACTGTTTCTTCCTTTCTTAGGGATCTCAGGGTGCTTTTGTGTTTCAGATCAGAAATGCTTTGAATAAGGCAACTGCTGCTGCTAGTGCATTATTTTTTCACCAGTGGGAGCCTATTGGAGAAAGAATGTCAATATGGGGCTTAAAGTGGCAATAGGTTCTCTGGAACCTCCTTTCCAGGGGGTTTCTCATAGTAATTGAAAACTCAAAAGTTGTTTTTCTTAATGTACATTCAGAGCATGTGCAGACGAATCCCACAGGGGAAAATAATTCTGTGCAAAAGCTTCTGAAGTACTTAACGTCAATCAATCAATCAATTTTTATTTCGTAAAGTCCTTCATTGCAAACATTTTGTGTCAAACAGTGAGCTGGGTTGCAAAAGAGTAAAGTCAAAGTGCATCAGAACAACTGGTTGTGCTGTATCTTATATGCAACTAATCAACATGGGGTTTTTTTGTTTTTTTTTCTGTACTAACTTTGGTGTACTAACTTTCAAATGGCATGACGCTAACAAAACACAGATACAGGATTCCTTGCAAAAAGTGTTAAAGTGCAAGTGATGTCAGCAAATATTTACATGTTAAAAGTTCAAATTGACACAAATGATTGTAACCTAACTAAGAAAAGTCTCTCAATAGAGATGAGGGATGTAACAAGAAATAGGCTAGTTGTGTGAGGTCAAATATCATCATGGTTATAAGAGAGTATTCTTCTGATCATGATATTTCACATTTGCAAGGAACTAAAGAATGAACAGCATGTTGTAGAGGCTTAAGAGCTTTGTATGCTCTACCACTCTCTACTGTCTACATTCTCCTCCTCACTCACCTCAGCCACTGTCCACTGTCATCAACCCCCGCAAACTCTACTCCACCCTCTCCTCACTCTTTGACCCCCCTCCTCCTCCTCCTCCTCCTCCCTTATCTCTCACTGCTGATGATTTTGCCTCCTTCTTCTCCTCCAAGATTGCAGATATGTGCAAGCTCTTCAACAGTCCCCCCTCCTCTCTCATCACACCCAAACCTTCCACCAACCAAGCTTCCTTTTCTTCATTCTCACCTCTCTCGGACTCTGAAGTTTCCTCTCTCCTCCTAGGTCACAAACCTACAACGTGTGCCCAAGACCCTCTGCCTTCTCGCCTCCTCCAAGCGACCGCTCCTGATCTATTCCCCTTCATCTCCTCCCTCCTCAACTCCTCACTCCTCTCTGGCTGTTTCCTCTCTGCATTTAAACAAGCTGCTGTCTTCCCACTTCTCAAGAAACCAACCCTTGGTCCCACCTCTCCTCAGAACTACCGCCCTGTCTCCCTACTCCCCTTCCTCTCAAAGACTCGCGAGCGTGCTGTCCACCATCAGCTCTGTGCCTTTCTGTCCCAACACTCACTCCTTGATCCTCTGCAATCCGGCTTCCACACAGCTCACTCCACTGAGACGGCTCTCCTGGCAGTCACTGACATCTTCAGCTGTGCTCGAGAGGCCTCCCTCTCCTCAGTCCTCATCCTCCTTGATCTCTCTGCAGCATTTGACATTGTTGATCACTCCATTCTCCTCTCCTGCCTCCCTGACCTCTGTATCTCTGGAACTGCTCTCACCTGGTTCTCCTCCTACCTCAGCGACCGGACCTACCAAGTGACATGGCAAGGTTCCTCATCCACCCCCCAACCTCTCCTCACAGGCGTACCGCAAGGCTCCGTTCTGGGCCCCCTCCTGTTCCCTCTCTACACTCACTCCCTGGGCCCACATGGTTTCTCCTACCACTTCTACACAGATGATGCCCAGATGATGCCCAGATCTTCCTGTCTTTCCCCTCTTCTGACCCCATCATCCCCTCTCACAACTCTTCCTGTTCGTCTGCTATCTCCGTCTGGATGCACTCGCATCACCTCAAACTCAACCTCTCTAAATTGGATCTCCTCTTTTTTCCCCACTCTTCCTCACCTTCTGCTGATCTCTCCATCTCAATCTCTTTGGAATCCACCACACTCTCTCCTTCTTCTTCCACCCTCGATCCTGCACTCTCCTACACCCAGCACATCACCACGCTGTCCCGCACCTGCAGATTCTTCCTGAGCAACATACGCCAAATCCGGCCAACTACTCGACTCAGCTGCTCATCCAGTCCCTGGTCCTCTCCCGCCTGGACTACTGCAACTCCCTCCTGGCCAGCCTGCCTGCAACTACTACCCGCCACTCCAGCTCATCCAGAACTCTGTGGCTTGTCTGGTATTCTCTCTGCCCCGATTTGCACGCGCTACTACACTGCTCCGCTCCCTCCACTGGCTCCCGATACCGGCACGCATTCAGTTCAAGACACTGACCCTTACCTACCGCTGTCTCGACCACACTGCACCAAGCTACCTTCAGACACTCGTCTCTCCATACAACCCCTCCAGACCGCTGCAGTCTTCCGGTGCTAGAAGACTAACTCTGCCTCCTCTCCATTCTCCTTCCTACAGAGCCGCTCCTTCTCATTCCTGGCCCCTAAATGGTGGAACGATCTTCCCACTAAAGTCAAAACAGCATAGTCCTTGACCTCCATCCGACGCTTACACAAGACACATCTTTACCGACAGTACTTGTAATATTAGTCCTTTACTCTCCTATAAGATTGCACATTTTATCATGCTTCTTGCATTACTAATACTTGTATTATTGATTTCCTCTTTGCTCCCTTTCCTGCAGCCCTTGACTGTGACCTAACATCTTGACTGCACTTTTACTTTCCAGGATGTAAAACCTCATTTATTGTATTTACTTGTGTAAATTGGAATTTGTACAATGTATTATGCTTTGAATTGCTTTGTATTATGTAAATTTGAATTTGTAATGTTTGATGCCTTGTACTGCATTGTATTCTTGCACTTTGTATTGCGTTTATATTTTGTAAGTCGCCCTAGATAAGGGCATCTGCCAAGAAATAAAAAATAATAATAAGTATGGAATCTGTTTTCCAAGGTGCCGATACTTCAATTTACACACTCCGCGAAGAAAACATTTCATTCAAAGAAACGATACCTGTTCTGTTTTTTTTTTTCTCCATTGTATATAACTGCAGGTAATGCTCATGTCTAGTTTTGGCATATTTTAATACAGAATATTTTTAGTGAAGCCTTGTGAACTGTAATCCAGAGGGTGGCATGTATTTATAATGAAAGTAAAAGGGTTTGCATCTGACCTAAACCCAGCTGCAGGAAGTTGTTTTATTGCCAAGTTACATTTCAAAGTTACCACTTTTAAGATGTATTTTTTAATTGCAAGTTATTCTTCTGAAACCCTCTGTGGCATTTTTAGGAATTAATGATTTTAAAATGCGTATTAATGCTGATAGACTTTTCATCCTTTGGTCCTTGCCGCACGCATGGCTGGTTTTCCTATAGCGCAATGTAGGATGGTGGGGGTTCTCAGCAGCCATACTGGGAGTCACACGCTGGTTCTCCAGCACAGACTGGCAGTCCCATCCTGAGCTGAATCTGAGGAACAGTCTGGCACGTTAGAGACATGGCTTCTGCAGAAGTTTTGAAATGTAACATTATTAGACAGGAAAAGCAGTTAAGCTCATCAAAAAGCATTGACTTTGACAGGTAAAGTTCCTGCATAATACGCTGCAGGTTATCAACATTTCCAAGCCTGTCTTTTAAAAGCCATGTGCACAATGTTCTGTGGACAGAAGCATAGGAGAGAATTACAACTGTAAAAACACCACAACAACAAAAACAGATTGTACTTTTACAGCTCATTGTTACATTGGCATATGTATTTTTATTACTACTGTTGCTGATATAGCTTTACAGGAATAAAACTGTCAGGCAGCGTACGTTTGGTAATATTGTACATTTGGGAAGGCTGGAATCTGCCCATGTTCCAGGCTCCCTGTTTACCTCTCTTATTCACAGCAAATAAATCTGCTTATAACTGTGTGTGGGAGCAGTTATGATTCTCTGACCACCTTCAGTCATCGCTTCCTTATCATCATTAACCGTTCCGACACATCTATGTCTCAATTAAAATGCCTGAAAGATACCCGAAAGCCATTCTGTGCTAAATTTTGTATTCTCGTTACAAATACATTTATAGAGATCTATTTTATGGATAAGCGATCAAAATGCATTTAAAGCAGCTGGTTTGTAGAGTTGTGTTCGGTACAGACTTTCAAAAAGCTGTCTAAGAAGATGTATAATGTGCTCTATTCCCCCAGTCTATTTGATTAGATAGACAAGAGATAGATAGATAGATAGAAATAACACTAATCACTTCATATATAAATGTTTGCACAGGTAAGTCTGCTTTAGTGAAAAAATGTATGTGTTTTTTTATCTCAATCATTCATTTACTCAGAAACCGAAGTAAATAAAAAATAAATATACACCTTAAAGAAGGAGTGAAATAATTTGGGTTTGTTATGTTCTCATACTTTTTTTCATACTCTCAACAACAATAATCTGGAATATTTAAATTAACAACCAGAATCACACAAGGTATCCTAAACTTTACTGCAAAAGAAAGCACACTTTCCACTCAGGTTTTCAGTTTCATATAATCTCAGGCTTAAGTATATAATAAAAGTTCATAAAATAAAGAAAATGCTGCTGTTAATTCAACACTACAACATCTTCCATTTTATGAAGTGCATACTTATTTTTGGGGGGTGTTTTTGTTGTTTGTTTGTTTGTTTTGTTTTGCTTTTTACTGACCACCAAATATTAAGAGGTTAAAAAGACAGTCAGGCCTTCAACTTTGTGTGAGTGATTTCTGTTTTATAGTCAAAAGTTTGTCTGTATTTTAGTATCGTCTACAAATTTGACAAGTTTGCTAACTATTCAAGAGTCCAGATTTCTAATCTATATTAATGATCTGGACTCTGGGATAGTTAGCAAACTTGTCAAATTTGCAGATGATACTAAAATAGGTGGCTCAGCAGATACAATCTCAGCAGCACAGGCTATTCAAAGGGACTTAGATAATATTCAGTTGTGGGCCGACACCTGGCAGATGAAATTCAATGTGGACAAGTGCAAGGTATTACATGCAGGTAACAAACATGGCCACTATAATTACACTAAGGGAGGAATAGAACTAGATGAAGTAACGCATGAGAAAGACCTAGGAGTCTATGTGGACTCCTCACTTTCTCCATCCAAACAATGTGGGGAAGCAATAAAAAAGGCAAACAGAATGCTATGGTATATTGTCAGAAGTGTAGAATTTAAAACAAGGGCAGTAATGTTCAGACTGTACAATGCACTAGTTAGAGCTCATCTGGATACTGTGGACAGTTCTGGGCTCCACACTTCAAGAAAGATATCGCTGCTCTAGAGGCAGTTCAGAGGAGAGCAACCAGACTTATTCCAGGTCTGAAGGGAATGTCCTACTGAGAGACTGAGGGAACTGAACCTTTTCACCCTGGAAAAGAGGAGACTACGTGGGGACTTGATTCAAGTCTTCAAGATCATGAAAGGCATCGACCACATCAAACCAGAGGAACTTTTCCAGCAGGGACACACGCACCCGGGGACACAAATGGAAATTGGGCTTCAAGGCATTCAAGACAGAAAACAGGAGACACTTCTTCACACAGAGAGGCATCATAATCTGGAACAAACTCCCCAGTGATGTGGTAGAAGCTGAAAATTTGGGAAGGTTCAAAAATAGACTGGATAGATGCAATCTTCACCGCTGTAAACGGTTGCTGTTCAAGACTCTAAGATCAGTGAATCATTTATCTTGTTCGGCCAGCAACCTAACCATAAACTGAACTTAATGATCCTCAAGTTAAAGAGATACAAATCAGCACAACTCAGCAAGTATTGGCGAATCAACGCGATTTTATATATATATATATAACCAGAAATGAGTCGGTCTGTATTAAACTTCACCCTCGACCTTCTCCTTCTCTCATCTATTGTTGTAACCTAGAATGTGTCAATCTGCCTGGCACTGCGTTAGTCCCAGAGTGAATGCCAACACAGGCAGAGATATTTCTGGATACTTACTGTGCCGTATCGGTGTACTGGGGCTGTACAGTGCGAAGGACCGTGAAAGGGAGGAAGTCTGCATCGGGATTATCCACCTCATCTAGATTCTCAGCACCAATAGTGCCACTAACCCAACAAAAGTGTGAGGAAAAACACAAATCAGAGCTTTTACAGGTTAATACGTCTGTCACTAAAAATGTAGTTTTACAATACTTAAAAATAAATAATAATAATAATAATAATAATAATAATAATAATAATAATAATAATAATAATAATAATAATAATAATAATAATGAAGAAAGGAACTGACATATACGATGGAATTTGACCTGGGCAAGGACTAACACTGTTAAGAAAACAAAACCACTGATTTAATTACAGTTTTAAAAGTTGTTCCTATTAACATTTGTGTTGATTGATAGACTGTAAGCAGAGTTGGAGACACACTTTTGTACATTCTGTGCAAATGAGGAAAACATATAGAAAAACACAGAGAGTTGATACAATCTGGAACAAACTCCCCAGCGATGTGGCTGAAGAGACAATTTGGGAACATTCAAAAACAGACTGGATAGGATCCTTGGATCACTTAGTTATTAATGGACACCAAACGAGCACGATGGGTCGAATGGCCTCCTCTCGTTTGTAAACTTTCTTATGTTCTTATGTTCTAGTATTTGTGGATCTCACAAGGCAAAGATTTTTTTTTAAACCTCCCAAAGAGCAGGTCCTCACAAAAGCACAGCAACATCCCAACTCAATTCTGTGAAAACCAAACATTAAGAACACAATTAAGATTGCTGCATTTCTTCATCAGGGGACTACAGAAAAGAGACACATAAGAGAGATGAAAAAAATAATAAGAAAAAATAAATGCTATAAATGATGATAATTTCCTCTTCATCTTGACATTTAACTGCAGTAAAACCCTTATACATCTGCAAATGCAAGAGATTATAGGCAAGCATTAGCCCAATAAATGCCATTGCTGTAAAAACAGAGGCCGTAATTTTTTTTCTAGTTCCCTCGGTGAATGGCATACCTGCTTAGCTAATATCAGAGGATTATCTTCGGTGAAACATGCAGAGTGAATACCAGCATTGTAAGCAGAGAGTTTGAGGGGAAGCAGCAAACTAGCTGTGAATTAAACATATTTACACAATATGAAGTCCCAACTCTTAATCTTACAATCAGACATGTATTTTAGTTTTTAAGCAATATTATCTTGCTCACTATGTATAGGATAGAATGATTTGTCCAGATCATTTTAATATTTCACCATTTCTTTTGCGTTTTATGAAGGGTGAGTATAATTGTTTTGCACGAGTGTTGGCCTTGTTGTTTTAAGCTTCTTTTAATCAGCTCCTTCAGACTGTTTACATATAACCCAGGACATGATACAACGGAACCATCTTTGATATATATTAGGAATACGTGTCCAGTATTTATTTTTTGACAAAAGTACAAGGGGGCGATTACATTTAAACATTGTTTATTTAGAAATAGATATAACTTAGACAGATATTTTATTGATATAACATGGCTTTGAAAGTCATACCTTTCAGGGGGAATGATACATAGATAGACAGACAGGCAGGTAGGTAGGCAGATTAAATATACTTCAGGTGTCAGTTCGTGATAAAAAGCACCAGTAAACTATTATCAGCACTCTTTAAAAAACCTCTCCATGACTAGAAAACAGAAAATTTCTATTTCACTTAATTTAGCAGCGATGTAATTAGAACTTGTTAAGATTTACTTTTTCCATCTGGTTGGTCTTCTTCTTGTCATTAATCTGACATCCCCGAGGCTTGTTATCAGGTTTTTGTCACTTAAAAGTGCTGTTTAGTTTTGCTTCCTTTGCTGTTGCTTTTCACGGGGCTATAATCTTTTTGTTTGCGTTTTCTTGGCAAAAAAAAATGAAATGGTGCTTTCCTGTCATTCATGGGAAATAATGATAATCACAATAATAATGATAAAAATGTAGAGGTAAAATAAAAAATACAATAGAGAAAGAATATCATTTCACACCCAAGTAAGACCTCCATTCTGACAAGTATTGGATTTATCCGGTTGCAGATTGTTGTTAAGGTCTAGCGTTAGAAATTCTATTATAACCTTATTAAATTTTAGATCTAGCACAGGTGTCAGGAGACAGAGTTAATAAGGGAAAGGCTAAATTGTCTCAGAGTGACTAGAAAGCCAGGATTCAGTCTAGCTTTGGGAGCTTGTGTGGTAAGTTTTAATTCTCTGCTGCATTTGCTTTTATTATTTAATTTCTCTGAAATAATGTGGTACTGAAGAAAGGGTAGGTGTTGTTATAGTAACCCTAAGCTTCTCTGCTCCTTCCTGTCTCTCAAAACTATTGCTATTTTAAGGTCTCCTTTCCAGACTGGAAAATATATTTATATTTTTTAAACAAGATATTGTGAAACACTTATTGCAATTGCAACAATGTATTTATATAACTTCAGGCATAATATGGCACGAGAAGTCTTTCTCCAAGTGTGATTATTCATTGTATTCAATTAATGACTTGAAATCCATAACCAGGGCTTATGAAAGGCTACAAATTGCAAACATAATACACTGCCTACTAAACCTTTACCTCAGCACACTAGAAAAACATATATTTGTAATACAGATCAGGTTGGCTAACCTATTTTTCAATTGTCCTCTATATATAAAACCAGCACTTAAATCAAGTTGTAGTTGTAACAATGTGAAAAAAAATGTTATCTGGTGACCAATAAATACGGTTTGTTAATATTTACTTATGTGACAATTATGTAACAAGGATATGTACAGATTTTTAGATACAAACATTGTTAAGATGCCAAAGGATTGGACTGGCTTAAGACTCGGGCTGTGTCCATAAGACCTTGGACTGCCACTACTTTCACTCTCGATGAATGAAAATAGATATGACAGAACTTTGTGAAGGCCACTATATTTTCACCCTGGGTTGTTTAAATGAAGCACTCCTATTCTTATCATATAGACGCTGTCATAAAGGATGAGAAATTGTAGAGAAAGTGTAGGGTGTATTTACAATGTATACAAGTTTGAAAATAAATACAAAATCGAGGGACGTATTTTATGGACAGATGAAACATTCTCTTCTGAACAGCTGAAGGGCAGCGTCAATAATTCCAGATGGATTGTATCTATTTTCCAATCTGCTTCACAGATTTTGACCATAGCTCTGCCATTCCCAACTGTGATAAGCACTTTAAATTTGAAGTCTGCACTGCTGATCTTTAAAAAAAAAAAAGTCTATTTCAGCCAGAATCATATGCCAATCCATAGGTGTTATAGGCCACTTTACCTCCAGAGATTACAGTAGCTTTAACAAGGATTTTGTAAAATGTCTGGTGAAAATGATTGCTTTCCTCCAGGTTAAATGAAAGCTCCCAAGCCACTGAAAATGGCAGAGATATCATAAGAAGTATGGTTTTAAGAGAGATGTAACTTGTTCTTTCACAAAACTGTACAATGTCACAGTGTTCCTGATAATTCTCTTGGCACAATATGACTTTTATGTGCCCCGCAATGCAGAAAGACAAAGTTTTATTGCATAGTTTCGAAAGTAGCTCTACCTCCTGTGAACAGGTTAGACAGTGTTATTAATTTAGGTTGAACTGGGATGTTTGTCATGCTTAAAAACCATTGTTATTTGCAAAGACTGAAAAAAACAAAGGTTAATATGACTCTTGAGTTACTTTCTGTCTGTGTCCTCTAAAGCTAAGCTGCAGGATGTCCAAACAACAAGTGAATTTGTTTGTGTACAATGCGTGGCACCGTGTGGGGGCGGACATGGTGCTGGACTCTTGATAGAGGCAGGTCTAGGAGGCAGGCACACCCAAAGGCAGGGATATCTTGAACAGGACATGATTTATTTTGTTAGCGCTAGTGTGTCCCTGTAGGTACGAAGGCAGCACATTCAAAGCCAGATGTCTCTGAGGGAGGGGTAGTGTAGTAGGTTTTTTTATATAGTGTGGGAGAAGAGAAGAGACCATTCATTTTTATTCTATTCTTCTCAAGTTGCCCTGAGATTGTGTGCAGTCACATCTCACTGGTCTCGGTCCCTATTAGTTATTATGCCAATATACGTCAACATACATATCTTCTGCTTTTTCATTGGGTCACCCCAAGATGTTTCCACTTTATTTAATCTACAGCTTCTCTTTTCCATGTCACACCTGCACATTTTATTATTTCACCTTCCCATCTGCTATGTGGCCATCTTCTAGGTCTTTTTTTATCTCTTGGGATCCATTCAATAGCTTCCATTGTCCATCTTTGATCTGTTCTGCTTGCAGTGTGTCCATAAATATATACAATGCACTGTAATACTGTTAACCTTCACCTTTCTCATGGTTCAGTATGTTGGCAATTCTGTTTATTTGTCACTACCTTGTGCAGCCTTAAATGTATATGAAAACAAGAATATCATAAAAACTAAAATATGTTTTAATACGCACACTGATTTCCCAAAATAAGTCATATGTTGTCTGTATGTGTGTGAGTGTGTATGTGTGTGTATCAGGTGGCAATAATTGGGTGCAGCTGGGGGCTCATGCTGAGCTAAACAGGTGTCCAAAAAAAAACCTGGTGAGAGCAGTCAACTGGATGCCTTCGGAGAACAAATCAGTAATGTCAAGGTAGCACAAAGACACTTTCAGTTTAGGAAAGAAACACATTGTGAGCTGCAGCTGTGTACCAAAACGTACTTGCGATGTGAGATTGAAAAGACAAGGTACACTTTCAAAATAAGCAGAAATTCCCACCAGGATGCAGCTTTGACTGTGTTGCCATCATTAATGTGAAAAATTAAAAAACAACATGACAGGAACAACTACCGCCATATAGGCTGTATTCCAGGTAGTCTCTCTAGTAACATGTTGTGTTTCAGTTTTAAAGCTGGAAGGGTTAAAGAATGCATCTCTTCCATGTTGTCTGTCCTTTACTTGGTTCCAGGTCACCATCACGGATACAGTTTAGACAATCATAAATAAACTTTCTTACTGAGGCACACATACAGACAGAGAGAGTCTCCTTGGAAAAGCTTGAAGCAGTATTAATCAAATCATCAATTCAGTGTATAATTAGTGCCGTCGTCCTTCTTTTCCTAAATATGTCGTACCTTGATCTCTAGAATCTTCTCTTGCATGTTTAGCTTTTCAAACCACTGCGATATCTGTCATGATCACCTTAATTGTGTCTCATTAGAACAACCTGCATGGTGTGTCTCTTGAGGAGCAGACATGCCATAAGCACTCAGACGGCATTGTTTTCTCCTTAGTTTCTTTTCGTTAGCTCTTCCATTCTTTAATTTTTATCATTTGCAATTCTGCTTTGCATTAATAAAAAACTATTTACAAAAAGAAACAAAAGAACATGGGACCTAGGAGGGTTTTGGTGCTGTAGGTTAATAGACCAAATGTGTGCTGGGAGATGACTTGTTCCTAAGTATTATCCTAAGGCAGTCTTGTTTGTAAGCCCTGCAAGTGACTTAAAGATCTCATTTTTCACTTCATCTTTCATTACTGTTATGTATTAACTCAGACGAACACTGTCAGGCGTTTTTAACACTGAGCTTTACTAACGAGAGAAGACATTTTTCTTGTACATAACTACAGAATCACAGAAGTGCCAAACTTCTTAATTGACTATGAGCTGTAGGCTATTAGCGATCCATTAAATCATTCTCTCAATATACTACAATTGCCATTATGTTTGAACATACGCGTCCATTTGGCGTGGCAATAAACTCCGCACCGGGAAAGAAGTAATCGGTGGCATTAGCCTGGATACACAAAAGGTTTTCTTGTGTTGTATCAGTACTTGCCAAAAAACAAAAAAGACAGTGAATTTATCTTCAATTCTATCAGATGAACAAAACAGATTACAATGGAAAAAACAGTTTAAAAGCAAAAGTCAAATCCACATTTTGAGATAAAATCGAGTTCTCTCATTTGAATAGTTTTCTATTGCTGAGAGTAGTAAACTTCCTATTTACTAACTATTACTAATAAGTAATTCTATTACTACTGTCTGTTTCTTGGTCTGTCTGTCCCCCTATGAAAATAGCTTGTAGGTTTCATTCAAATTGAATACATTTTATCTATCTATCTATATTATACTTATTCCAAATATTTTTGCATCATATACCTAATAAATAATCTTCCCAAAAACAGTATAACATTGCCACCTGTCATGCCAAGGTAAAGAAAATTAAAGACCTGCTGTTTAAATAAATCTGTTATTATTGTGTTACACACAAAGAGCTCTTGACAGGGAGTATAGCGTTTAATACAGATGCATTAATGAACAAAAAATGCTACTGACTTTTCATAGCCTATCATGGATTTATAGTTGAAGAATGGCAGAGTCAAAAAATATTTAAACAAATCAAATAATCATCCTCTTTCAAATGTTTGGTTACTGACAGAAAACGTGTTTGTTTAACCCAATAGTTTTCATGCATATCGTGCAATACAATACCTTGGTTAAGACAGTGACCAACATATGCTTGTAAAAAGACACAATTTTTAAGGTTTTTGACTGACGTTCTAAAGGTTCTTAAAAACTTTGTCCCTTCTGGCTATTGTGGACGTTCGTAAGGGGATAGGAGTCTCTCTTTGACGTTTCTTTGTAGTGCATTTCAAAGCTCAAACTTAAAATCTTAAAATTAAACCAGCATCCCAACTGAACTATATTTCAATTTATGCTCAGCTGCAGTGTCCCATTGGCCATTCCTTGGTTTGTACATAATGAATGTTATAAGAAAAAATAGAGCCCATGGCAAATCCAGCTAAATTGAATTATAGTGGCATAGACTTCACTGATGATTTATGACTGACAGTGACAGGGAGAAAAAAAAACATCCATACTTCTAGTTCAGATTGGCGATTTTGCAACCCAACTACCATAGTTAAACAAATATGTAAAATCCCTTAAAATGACAATATTCTCAGTGTCTTTTATTTGTATAAAATTACATCTATCATCTACCATAATCCATGATATAATATTCTTGTCACAAACCCCAAGGTAATGAGCAAGGCTGTGCAGTAAAAACAAAGATTTCTTTTTTGGGAAAGAGAGCTTGCTGAATGAGGAAAATTGCTTTTCTGCTGACATGTCATTACTTGAGAAAGTTTTTAAGCATTAAAACTACTCTCTTCCTAACAAGTCTAGAAGCAGGTACATTGTCTCTGACAGGGTTCCCTGTCTTAAAATCCTCCTACTACTGCCTTGACAGCTTTAGAAAGATTGGAGGCCATTTTAGGCTTGATTTATGGGAATCTTTTCAATACATATGTTTTATAAGGAAGCCATTTAACTGTCCATCAGCTCCATGGATCCAAATTCCATATCTATTCCATATATTGAACTCCTACCGTAAGTAAAATATGTGAAAATGTATCCTGCAAATGTACCATATCGTAACACTGTCTGGTGGTGAAATGGAGCTACACCAGGGGAACTGATGCTGGTATTACTATAATGGGGACTGGTGCGTGCCTCCTTCTTGGACAAATAGTGGACATTGGGAGGGGAGTGACCACCTGTAATTAGTTGAAGGTGTAAAGGAAGGTCTGTGTTGTTGTCTTGTGTCCCCTTTCCCTTCAGTGCTGACCTTCTGTCTCAAGCTGGCTGTGTCCAAAAGGGTCTGATAGAGCCCTCCTGCCTTCCCCTCAGTCTGCGTCTCAGAATACAGCCTTCAGTTCTTGTAAGAGCTGTATAAGTGTGGTATCTGAATAAAAGGCAGTTGCTTTTTCATACCAGAGTGCAGTGTGTTCCTTTGTCTGTGAACCCCTCAGTTTCAAACGGTTACAATATATAGCCATGCACATTGAGGTAAATGCAGGACAGATTGTACAAACCATTTTAATGCATTAATAATCACATGTCTTTGTGCTATTCATGGAAACTGGGAAGCTGTTAAGAATCACAGAGCTCCTGTGGAAGAGCTTGCACAGGTAAAGATGTGTATTATTGAGGAGGAGGAGGAGGAGGAGGAGGAGGAAGAAGACATGGGGTAAAACTGTGTTTTCAATGTGTTCAGTTAATACAAGTTATTTTGTTGAAAGGGCCATGAAATAATCAAAAAAGATTCCACCAGAGGTTTTGTTTCCCTAATAACCACATTTTATAGAGACAATTTGGATGCATATGAATACAAGTTACAAATTACAATTCGTGGAAACAAATGCATTTTCTAGCGTTTTCTTTTGTTTGGGACTTCCATGTTGAATTGTGGTATGCATATGTTACCATATCAATTATATTAAAAAATAACGACAGTGGTATCTACATATACAAATTTTCATTCAAAATGATCCCAAAGCACTTTAGAGACAGAAGAGTGCTCACGGCTTAAAAAATGTTGGTGTAGCATCCTCTGAAATGGTCTGCTTTTTCAAGTAATCAATACTTATTTAGATGTTATTGTGTATGACTGCTTATGCACAATGAAAACCCCGACATTGAACTTACCAGGAATATAGATCCTATAACATTTTAAATGAATTGTAAAGCAGTGACGATTGTAAAATAAATTTGTACCATAGATGTTGTTTGGACCAAAACCATCACTGTTATTGGAACTGCAGGACTGGAGACAAAAATAGCATATTTTAGACTTTCGTATCAGCTTTTGGCCCACTCTCTTTCTAAAAGTTGTATCCAAAATGATTTAGTCTTGAACTGCTTCATCTGTAAGATGTCAATCATCAGATCTGAGAGGTATTTAATGTAAGGTATGCACAAGAATTACTCCCATTTCAACAAAATCTAAAACTGACATCAATAAAGAAGAATAAATGAAATAAAAAATATGAAGATAAACACAGCTTTAAGATCTAAATGCATAACTTTCTTTTATCAGCTATGGCTACGTGTGAGGCATTAATTGATTGTATTTTATTTTTTTCCAGAACAGCACTTGCTTTTCTGTTTTTCAACTGCCTTCTAATTGCTCAGTACTGGGTTGTAGGAGGTTTCAGACACATATCACTTCCCACACAGATTGTCATCTTGTCTCAGATTTCTTCATTAACAAGCTGTCAATACAAATGCCGGCACCTTTCGTTTGGTTTGTTGAATGGGATAAGCGTGGAGTGCTGGCTCTCTCCTTTCAAAACAAGAAACCGGGCAGATGGCTGCCAGCCTGTTCAAATCTCTTTGCATGACAAACATTGTGTTGATAAGCTCGCTGGAGGCACCGTGAAGTAAAAAAAACCTGCGAGAGCACTTGAATGCATCTAAAATGACAGCTACAGGGCTTGTTTGCTTTTGAATGTTTTAATTATTTATAAATTAAGCAAACTTGAAAATAAAAATAAGAATAAGGATGTTTTCCAACTGCAATATTTTAATTGTTTTTGTCTTGGTAGTTGATGGCAGATCATCAGAATTGTTTGTAATTTATATATAAAATAATAAATATGCATTAACATTAACCTTATTTGGCATTCCTAGCCAATTTTAACAATGTACTGCATTCTCCAGGTGTTCAATAACAAGCTGTCTTCCACATGGGTAACATTTTTGTGGCATATCTTATACCTCTATGCACATGTCATACAATTCTAGAAAACTCTCCCTATATACATATATATATCTGAATGGTTTCCGAACTGATCAGCTGCTACATACAGAGATAAACAAACAGTTTAAGTTATAGTGTTGTCAATTATAACAAATTATCTGCCACATGTTTTGCTTTTGCTAATCAAGGAAACTATAGTGTGCATTTCAGGGAAAAGACAAATCCTTTTTAAAGCAGGAATCCAAAGGGTTACTATACTGAATTTCAGTGTTCATCATATTCAGTTTAAATTAATAGAAGATAAATAGCCTACACATTAGATTAGATTTTGTATTATTATTACTATTAGTACTGGACAGTAGATGTATCAAGTTATTATCCAACAAAGGAAAATGTGCCATTGAATCTAAAATAAAATGTAACAATTAAACATAAAACATGAACAACTCTCTAAGCTCTCCATACAGAAATATGGAAGTAGCACACAACAGTAATATTGACCACTGACTGTAGGAGCTCTGCTGTGTTGCAAACTGACTAAAGCACTGAACCTCAGCAAGCACTCAGCTTTGCTGGCAGTTCCTGTCACTCAGAATTACTCGAGAATTAGCAAACACACCTTACTGGGACACACCTTTGCCCCCCATCCTAGTGTGATTCAATCAAAAGCATAAATACACTTTATCTTGCCATACATGCTGTTTATTTATTTTTTTAATAAATGCTGATGCTTTAAGTGATTATTGAAGCCTCTTACATTTTAATAATGAAAATACAAACATTTGTGTTTGATTGTTTTTTATTGCAGAGCAGGTAAATGTGCCTATATTGAATGCCCTGCTATACTAAACTGTACTTTATGTAAAAGTGATTAAATTACAATTTGAATACACCATAGTGTAAATAAGTAATAAATGCAAACCAAGTTGAAATATTATCACACACTAATATTTTTGAAGAGGTAAAACCTTTTTGAATTATGGCAAATAAATAATTGGTTTCATGCATAAAATCGTTTTAGTTTCAAAACTAGTTTTTATTATACTTTTAAAGCACATATTTCTTGAGGAAATGTTTGTTCTTTCAGAATTACTGATGTCTTTAGAGAGGTATCATAGGAGACTGAAATATTTCACTTTAATAAACAGAAATTGGTGTTTAAGGAATTTGAAATAGATTAATGTGCTTTTTATGGTATTCTTAATTTAATTTTTGATTAATTCGAGTTGAAAGATCCCACTGTGGGAATAACACGTTGTTATACATTTTGTGCATGGCATGAAGTAAAATGTCAGATGTGCTGAATTGTCACAAATTGTCAGCTCTGTGAATCCCCTTACCCGCCCCCAAAACTAACATATTTCAACTCAATATGTTGAAAAAGTATGTTGAAATATGCAGTAGGCCTATATAACTATATGTAATGTGGTCTGAAATAGATTGAAGAAAATAATAGAAATGAAAATAGGCAATTACACTCTGAAAATTAAACACATCTCATTATTTACAACACACACTTACATTTGTAATTTATTTGTACTTTTTTTATATTATTTTTGATATTTCTCACTTGCCACTTTAGTCTCTGTCTAGCTAGTTATTTACAACGCAGGTCAATGACGCCAGAGATTATGTTTCCCTGTCAAGTCATATGTTTAAGGAAACACAATGAATTGGAATTGGGTGAATAATTGGTTTCATAGAATCCATATTTATATAATGTGACAGGCAGAGTTATAAAGAATTAATTTGGCCTGTTAGTTCAGTTGCCTTTATGATATTTACTAACTCAACACTTTATTAATATATATATATATATATATATATATATATATATATATATATATATATATATATATGTGTGTGTGTGTGTGTGTGTGTGTGTGTGTGTGTGTGTAATAACATAGCTATTGCAACCACATTACTTATTTACAAAGGGTTTATATACAAGGACAAACTGCCTTTCTGATGTACAGGCAAATTACTATCAGTTTATTGATACTTTCTTAATATAATCCAGGTTATAAAGAATGTATAAAGTAATTGTTAGCAGTTTGACGTTAAGTGTTACTAATTCTTACCATATGAAAGCCCTTTGCTTTTTGTTTTGATTTTGCTTGCTTCTGTTTCAGTTTTGATTTTATTTGAAATTGCTATTTTTTTTATGGAAAATATATCAATCCTAAATTTCCACACAGAAAAAGGGTTATTTTTATTATCTGGCATTTCCAGCAGTCTAGACTTCTTGTCCAACTACATTCCCACCTGCAAGCTGAAATAAATTGCCACACTGAGTGCGGAAAAATATATAATTCTTAATCAAATGTATTTCCACCTACTCAGTTCCATTCTTAGTATTCAATGTAATCATAAAGCTGATGAAAAATACAGGAAAATACACCCACATCATTAGTGTCATTATATGCACAGAAGGGCACTATTTGTACTTCAATCAACAGCAACTGACACTATATTATCAGAAGTATTATTTTAGCAAGCCGATGATGCATTCAGGATTGTTGTGAGAGTGGGCTCTGCACTTGTAGTAGTCGCGCTGTCATTTCGTTTTGGTAAACATTGGGCTGTGATAATTGAGATTAGTATTTGGGAAGATCTGTAAATGCCCAATGGCTAATTTCTTAAACTGTTATTATTTTTCCTTTTTGCAGGTCATTTATCTTCAGGTTTTCAATCATGTATGCAATGTATTTGGTGTGCATTTGAAAACACGTTTTAATTTCTAAGTACCAATGATTAAAATTTTATTTTTTCAGAATCTTACTCAATAGGAAGACAGCCAACAACACACAAAACCTTCCTTTGTGAAATATTCTTCCAGCAAAACAAAATCCCACAACAACACAACAGGGTACTCGATCTGTATATAGGATTAATGCAATACAGTGTGATTGTTCATTCAGCACATTATTATTTATATCATCAAACACTTTACCTTACCTTTTATATGGATCCTACAATGAGAACTGCATTCCCAAATCTATGTAACTGTATAACTGTGGGGTTTTTTTGTATTATTATTCCATTGTTAAATAATAATAACAATTATAATAGGGGGAACGCATTTGCAGTGGTTATGAAATTAGGTCATAAAAATTAGCATCCCAAACAATATAGCAATTATAGCGCTTTGGATATTAACATGAAAAGTATTGAATGATTGATTTATTCAAATGTCCTTTGATGGGTTTTTGTCAGACTTGTTGGAACACACAAGAAGCTACAAATGAACCACTGGGCTGTGGTACTCCGTGCTTTGGCATCCTTTTCTCATTAAAGATGTTCCTGAAAGGAGGCTAGTACAATTCAATGTGTCATCTTCTGGTTTGATACTTACATACCCTTAATTAGTGTCCCTCTGCCCCCATTCAGACAAAGAGCTTGATCATGAATCAAGCATTGTTCTCACTTAATGGCATTTTCCTGACAGGAAATGTTTGGGATACATTCATCTGTGAAAGTGTTTTGCCATGGAGTTCTACAATTAAATAAAATAAATAAAATACAATATTTTCTAGAAAGTGTATGACAGTTTAAATCACATAAATTCTTCATCTAATGGATAATCAGTAGTAAAGTATTGGAAGACAGTACGATACGATGTCTCTAACTGTATGAGCTGTATTACAGTTGGACCTCCCGCAGGGTTTTAATTTTCTGTCAGATTCTGTTCTTCTGGTTTTATCAGAATAAATACATGCTTTTTCACATCCTTCCCCCCATTCACTTGGGGGATTTAGAGCATTGTTCTCAAATATGCATACAAAAGCGGTGTTAATATAGGATACATTGTGCATTTTACCAACCCCAAATTGTTGTTTACAATTCAAATATGTACTTTTCTTAGAAGGAATGCTCTAATGTGTGTATGTAATGTGTGGCCACAGTCAGAAACAAGACCAGACAGATTGTTTTCAAAGATGGACTTGAAACACATGAAATATGTGGTTTTGGTTTTCACTGTACTGTGTTTAGTGACCTACATCTGACTGTGCAGAATGAGCTAAAGAAAAGAGAACCCCACATCTGAGGAAACCTCTGGGGAACTCTAGGTGATCTTGAATTCTCAATCAGGTTTTTTTTTTGTACCATTAGTTTTTGTAAGGTGCATAGTGGTACATATATCATGTGCTTTATTTGCGGCAGTTGCATTATTTTTGTGTGAAATAATAAGAAAAGTAAAGAATACTCAAAGAGCAAATACATTTTGAAATTGAGTCTGATCACTGTCAAAAGAAAAAGACTATAGCATTTAGCTTCTGTAAGATAACATCGGAGTTTACTGCTGTGTCCATGACTACAGAAAACAAGATCTAGATAGATAGTTATTTCTGTTTTTCCCATGGGGGATATGTTCTGCATTCATTTAGAGTATATTTTTTTCTACATCTGTGCAAGCTATGCACTGGTCCCTCCAATTCTGCACTGTTAGCAACCAGACACACACAGTACCATTATTTAGGGTTTATTCTGCATTGTAGTTCACAGATTTTAAATAGTATAAATAATTGAGTAATATAAGGATTTAAACGTATTGGACTACACTGACCTAGACTTTGTGGTATAAATGATCAATAATTCCTTAGGACTATTTATCACCTTTGTCCTTGGTTGCATTCCTAATAAGGAAATAAATATTTGCGAGGCACTAGTCTTTATGCTGTTGTGTGCGCTCATCTCTGGGGCCTAATTAAGCCTGCTCTTGTAGTGCTGAAGCAGTAAGGGCCTTCAGATGACTCTATAAAGCGTCTGTGATCTCCGTAGTAAGTTCCAGTTTGCTGAATACGCAAGTCGAAACATCTGAACATCTATCTGTCTAGCTTAGACAAGCCATGGCAAATACCCCACCTCCACCCCCCAGCCCCCATGCCTTTCCAGAGAATGAAAAACTAAACTGCACAAATTGGCCTACAAATTCAATTTCAATACAAATCATTTCACAAATTAGGATGAAACACTGGTGACATTTAGATTGTTTTACAGTAAAGGAATTAAATGAAAATGAATAGAACCATTTATGGCTGTGTTTATTAAAAGGATTTATAGGTACATTAATTCGTTAGTGGTAGCTCACACCCCCAGAGTTTAATGATCCAAAATACAAAGACTGGTCTTCAAACAGTGCAGCCCAGCTTATTTTCAATGAGGGACTGCATCACACTTGATTTCGACAATAAGAAACAATTTATGAATCCTAAAAGGCAACATATATATACTTCCAAGACGAAATCAATCATGACGGTTGGATAACTGATTTTAGAACCTCTGATACACATTTCATTTGGGTATAAAAATCACAATTCATAATTTTAAAAAGGAAAATGAATGCCTGCTAAACTCTAGTTATGGGAATTGTGATCTCTTGTTTATTTTTAATATGTTTATTGTACTAAACTCCAATTCAATTAAAACTCACTGAAACTAGCTGAAGAATCCGATAACGATTTCTGATAGCAAACTCTACAGGGCATGTAGGGCATTTGAATGAAATGTACAGGGATACGTGGAAAAGGATCATTTCTCCTCTTTTCTCTGTCTTGTAAAAGAGTGCAACTCTGGAACATTCATGTGTTTAGAAGAAGAAATAAAGTAAAGTTCTGAATTTAAGTCTTATTAGCTTATTGCTAAATTTAAAGGTGAAAGAAATGAGGCACAGATACAATCTGAAAATGCCTGCAGCACAGTCCTATTTCCGACTTACTGTTAATTAACCGAAGCAAATGGACAGCACAAGGCAGGAAGTTGTCAACGTGCAGCTATTAGTGTTCTTCTTCTTCTGCTTATTATTATTATTATTATATTTTTTTATTTTTTTATTATTATTATTATTTGTATTTTTGCTCATCAATGCCAATCAGAAACATCAAGCACACCTCTTAATTTTCACCCTCCTCCTAACTGAGGAGCTCCCGTCTCCACACGTCTACAGCTTTATTTCCCTCGACCTTTAAGGGCTGAATCAACACTTTCGCTTGATTAATTTCATTATCCTTTTCCGATCTGTAGGAAGTGCTGTGTTTGAACTCTGAGTAATTAGCTGCCTCTTTCCCTGTTTTTTATAGCCCGTTTATAATGAGTTGCATAACGCTTCATTAAAGCATTTGAGACCACACTGTTGTTTTTTCTTTCCCTCACACTCACACTGACAGGATTGCTGTTCCTTGTTGTCCCCTGGTAGGTTTTTCCCCCCTTCCAAACCGGTTTAGAAACAGAGGTTGGTGAAACTAAAAGGAGCCTTCTGTTAATTTTCGGCACTCTGCATTCTTCAGGAAAGAAAGAACATTACTCTCTTGAGGCCTTATATTTGTATCTTGTTTTAAACTGTTTTTCTGGGTTTACTCGGCCTCCCTGGGTCCTGTTAATCATGATTCACGGAACTTCATAATGCCGCTCAAAATCTGTGTTATCCAGCCCGTATTATCAGTGCAACTTCCTATAGTACAAGCTTACAAGCTATTGCTTTATCGAAATGTCAAAGAGTTATTAATTCTAAACTCTCAATATTGCTGTCAAGGTGTTGTAGTCTTCCTTTAGGAGACACATCATGAAAACTGTGGCAAAATTCCACTGCAACAACAGCTAATTCGGTCAATCTTCAAAGTGCTTTTAACAGGTTTTTTTTTTTAGTCTGTTTTGGCAGTTGTTCTTCATGTGTACTGCATGCAATAATACCCTTCCTGCTCTCCCACCAGCAGCTTGTTCTTCTCAGCAAACTGAGTAAACACTGTGTGTTTAATCCTAAGCCGCTATTGTGTGAAATTTAAACTAGCGTAGAAAAACAAAACGTATGACAGTTTAGAAGAGAGAATTTCAGTAACGCAAAACATACCACAAGATAATTAACACAAGGAAGAAAATAACTGGGTCCCAATAATAATAATCCATCCATCCAATTTCAATAACTGTTTAACCAGTTTATTGCTGTGGTGAACCAGAACCAAACCCCGGGAGGTACAGGGTGCAAGGCAGGGTCCACCCTGGACTGGATGGGATGCCAGTCCGCACACATACCTGACTACAGGGCAATTTGGAGGACCCAATCAACCTAAGATGAACCTAACTGATGAAAACACACACAACATGTAAACTGCATACAGACAGTCACCAAAGGCCTGATTCGAACCTGGGTCCCAGGAGCTGTGAGGCAGCAACGCTAACCATTTAGAATTGTGAAACAAATGTAAGTAAAAAGGATTTGGACAATAGTATTGGAGGATGACCTTAAAAAACGGATGATATTTGTAAATCAATCAATATTGTGCTCCAGGATGGGATAAGGTGCTTGAACACAATGGTATATTACAACAAACAATTAAATGGGGCGTAAGTAATAATTTTACCTTTTTAAAGGTGAAAGAGGATGACCATATCTCGTTTACAGAGATATTGATGTATTTCCTGAAAACATATAATAATCTGTTTATATGTAAGTACACTTATACAAGTCTATTACAAGTAAACGTTAAAGTTTACTTCAAATTATGATAGTATAAATGTGGGTAATTATACAATTCGCTACCTGGAGATATATACAGATTAAATGAAAACTTCAACCCACCTGACAGATATAAATTATAAATGTGTCTCTTGACGGTAGCTAAGTTCAATTCTTCAACATAATAGAACAATTCATTTTCAAATTAGCTGTTGTGGATCTTAATTTTTAATTTCACACAGTTGTTATTCAGCTAACTCGAGACAATTCAGAGTAATGTCTTATTCAAGATTACTATATTATAACAGGGTAAAGCTACAGCACAGTGTAGGAAAGCAAACTGAATAAGGGTAATGCATATATATATAGATATATAGACAACTATTCTATGCAAAACAAAGAATATGCATGGGGAAACCATGGCAAAACTTACCCCACAAATTCACTGTGGTAAACTCTTATAAGGGTAATTGCAATAACCTTGCAGATCTGTATAATAATCCATAACAAAAATACACTTTCTCCTCTTTTTTGGGGGGAATTTTAAATTTTAATTAAATTTAATTACACTTTCCTCATCAAATGTATATCAGATGATGTTGTTTTTTTTTAACATACAATCATATACCCACAGAGATACCAGTGTATATTTAGTCCTTGTAGTTAATTGGTTTGAAAACTGCACATATTGCTGTTATAATAGCAACAAAAAAAGATTTAATTTCCACAAAAGGATGTAATTAACAGGTAGCTAGCAGCTCATAGAACGTCAAGAGAACACCACCATTTATGCACATGCTATTTTACAGACAGGCCTATAATGTGCAGAAATTATACAAAACTGTTTTTCATATATATATATATATATATATATATATATATATATATATATATATATTTATATAGCAAATGCAGTTATAACTGCTGTTTTTTTGCATAGAAATTTGGCATACATGATAATTGGCTGGTTCCTGGCAAGGTAGGATATGATATGAAACCAATTCCCCAGCAGTAATTACAGGTGCTTTCACAATAGTAAGGAGGGGGTTACCTTTAGCTTCTCTTTTCCAAACAGAGATGTAATCATTATAATCATGGTCCTCGTCATCATCAGATGGCAGGTAGGCTCTCCCTCAGCTGACAGGACTCCGGTTCAGTTTGACCAGCATGAGAATGTAGTGGCGTGACATGTTCTCATTGACCGGTCAATCAGCTCATCAGACACCTGGGAGGATGAACCTATAGTTAGTCTTAGAATGGAGTTCATGCTTAGTTTGTCGTCTTTGTGGGTGAAGAGCTCAGTGTTTTATATTAGGGGTCACCACACTCTAGGAGGTTATGGATTCACA
Organism: Amia ocellicauda; assembly: GCF_036373705.1. Taxonomy (NCBI): domain Eukaryota; kingdom Metazoa; phylum Chordata; class Actinopteri; order Amiiformes; family Amiidae; genus Amia; species Amia ocellicauda. The sequence goes on along the minus strand of NC_089867.1, from coordinate 12,824,939 downwards.
CCCCAGCAGGAACAAGTGGCTTCCTAAAGTCTTCATTTTGACAGTGTTGTTTATATGTTGGTGATACTATTTCAAGAGAAACCTCTTTACCCTTGATTTTCTATTACACTAGCACTGTGCTTTATGTGTCCTTAGTGTATTAATGCTGAGGTGACTTCCCATTAGTAAATTAGGTTGACTAATACATCAGACTTCTGTAGTTTTCTTGAAAGATGATCCTGTCTGGTCTAAATTAATTCATTCATAAATGTAGTGACCAAGGAACCCTGACTATTCCATGGTGTTTGAGATGCAATTAGTTTGTAGATATGCTTTCTGCTCATTGTTACTTAATGCTGTTTAGGTGCAGTTGAATTGCTGCTTTTTTGCCTGAACGGGGATTAAAGTCACATCACGTCTGCATCATTAAATCGCAGATTCGCCATCCCTACATTCTTGACTCATATTCAGCTAGATCATTAATTCAGCGTTTGTCTTCCGTATTTGCAGAGGGGGAAGCAGGCAAGTGCAATACCACAAGCTGAGATAACTAGGGTCCCGGAAGGAAATTAATTTGGCCCCGTGGGAGGAAATGCGATATCAAGGTTATGACTTTTGAGGTCTCTCTGTCTCAGGTGGCATATTAAAAGAAAGGCGGAGGGGATCCTATCACAAGAAATCCATATTGTCAATTGGAAGATGCACAAAAATGGGAAGATTCATGATTTCCAAATACATGTCCGTTATTCTTTAAACAAAACAAACAACAATAACGCCAAAATACAATGCATTGATAAAATCAGTCTAGCCAAGTACAGTAAGAAATCAATGTTTGTTAGGTGTTTCATCTTTCCTTCTCCTGTATTTATAATAATGAAGAAGTTGAAAGGACTGCCATGATGTAAAGAAATGCCAGATTGCAAGTTTAGTCTCCCCAGGACATTGAGGACATTTGGAGTCAGTTTACATGAGTCAAGGTGGTGACTGTACCCCATTGACAGAAAGTAGAAGATACACTGTCAAGTGTCTCCTCAAACAATCCAAAAGTGTTGTGTCACCTTCATGGTCCAGGAGGCAATAGTGACAGAATGGCTTTGACAAACAGGTAGCATCTCATATTGTCATTGGCATTCCTCTCTGCACCATGACTAAGGTCAAGTCTTGCAGCTTATCGGATCTGATGCAGATTGGGGTAGGGTGGGGTGAGACAGATACAAAAAGGTGCTTTTGATGGGGGAAACAAATTTGCATTCCTTCCATTCAAAACTAAAAGCTGCATTGAGAAAAGCATTTCAAGAGTCTGTGACTATCAGAGGGATCTCCATCACTTCCTGAATGTACCTAAATGTATGTAAATGTAAAGCCCAATAGTACTGTTCTTGCTCTGGCACTTGAGGAAAAGGTCAGAACTGATTTCATGTCTTTAAGGCTGTCAGTCACAGAAATATATACTCTGGTGATAAGGGTGCCCCCTGCTTAAAAATGAGCCAGATGTTAAAGGGCTGCTTTTGGAGGCATCTCCTAATGAAGTGTGTTCATTCCAGAGCGGGAGACTATTAATTCACATCCTGAATGTAGATAAAAAATAAAGGGTAAAACAAATCCAATCTTCACATTACCACCCAACTTGTGTCTTGTCTCACCCCTGATGCTCTGTAATTGCTGAGTTCAGATGTGTTCTGATTATAGCCCACGTTATTTGAATGCTTGAGCATGGCTGATTTGTGTTGTTGTTGCTGTTGTTCTTTCCCAGCGACTGAGAGCTCCAGGGTAAGCTTTCTATACGTGTAGGAGGTTCAAATCTGTTCTGTATTTTCTGTATGTAGTAAAGGTTGCTGTGAAATACCATGCATTTTGTCTCGTCTTTATAATGTCAAGACAATTTACTTATACATTCTCTAACCAGGAGCAGTTTTCTAAAATGGTCTGTGTAACCTAAGGGTGAATCATTTTACATTTGATGAAGATATTGTGGAGTTCTTTTTTTTTTTGGTTTGTTTGTTTTTTGGGATTTGTGGCATTGGATGCAGTTTTATTATTTTATTTTATTTTTCATGTTGTAACATTTACGCCAAGTGGCACAGCATGCCCTGTCTAGAGAACAGATCTCTCATGTGTTGCTCCCTGTTCATTATCAGTGGCGGATGAAAGGCATTCTCTTTAATGAGGATATCACTGCAATAGAAACCTTGTCGTTTAACCTCTGAAGATGCAGTGAAAGAACAATGGGAAACATTAAGGTTGCTACCGTTTTACATAAATGCATGTGAAAAGGAGGATTTGACACTCCATGAACTGATTGTGATCACAGGGACAGAACTTGTCAAATTTCATTCTCCATTAAATCAGATACCAAGCACACGTCGTTCTCACAACATGGTCGCAGGTGGGTTACTTGACAAGCACAGAACAGTTTAGTCCCTTCTGCCAGACATCTTAAACAGGTCGTCTTATCATTAATATAAAAACCACAACTTTGCATGCAAAAATGTAGTTGATTTTATTTCCGTTAAGGTAAAAAGTCAAATTGTACTCTGAATTACTGCACCTCTGATTAACTGCAAGCTTAGCTGAAGCAGAAAGTGGTGTTTCATCACAATCGAAGGAACAGAATCTCTCAGGCAGCTGACATTTTATTTTGTGAAAATATTACTTATCTTTCCTTTTTAAATACACAAACATCCATAAAAATGGGTGATTTTACATCTGAAAATTAGTAAGCTTGTGTGAGCAGAACTTTGATGTTGTAAATTTCAAACCTTTCATGTAAAGACTGTGCTCAGGTTTTGTCCGGTATCCTAGCAACAGTCCTACTGTTTAGCTCTAGTACATCTCCATAGCCTCCTAGTTTAACCCTCATTTGCCCTCCATTTCCTTTCCTCCCTCGTCAAATTAAAAATCCGCAACAAACAGTGTGACTACCTGCTCTTTGGCTTCTCACAAACCATTTTTTTGTTGTTGTTGTTATTGTTTTTTGTAATCGCAAACTGTTTGCTGAGGACTGCGACAAGACTTAACCAGTTCAAATGGTCAAAATCCCTTGTAATAACTTTTTCACGGAACATATTATTGTGACATTGCATGTAAACACATAAACGTGCCACAAATGCATATGGATTCTAATATATTTCCAGCATTTCCTCTGACCTTTGAAGACCAAATGATGTGTTTTATTCTTGTGTTTCCATTCAACTTCAGTTTGTCAGTATATTTATAATTGGTAAACTATTAAAACTGTATTTTTCTAAGCTTGATCAAAGTAGAAAAAGAGAACATTTTACACAAATCAAAGCTCATTTGCCACATGAATGCAGTTATCATCATAACATTGATGCAAGGCACGCACTTAATGACAGTGTTGACTGACTGGTGTGTTAAAATAATGTTTAATTTGCTATGTTTAATTAAATCCAGACAGATGCAATTAATTGATTTTTAAACAGATTTATTGCTCCAAGATATCTTGCATCCCACAGGTTCATTTTCAATCCAATGGAAATCATTTAGCTTTTGCTTGCATTTCCACCCCAGTCTACCCTTTTCAAGACCCTGGTAGAGGTGATAGTGCTATTAGGGGGTTGAAGAAGTACTCTACCTTTAAACCGACAAAGCTGTGTCTTCTTAGTTCATCTGACAATCTGAAAAAGTAATTCTGCATCTCAGTTTGTGTTCTTAGAGCAATGTATTTGGAAAGCTTTTTGAATTGTTAATGTTATAAAAAGCACCCACACACACAAATAGATCCAGTATGTGTGTGTGGCTTGATCCAAGGTCAATATTTTACCACAACTGAATATATCCTGCTCTTACTTGTGTTTTAAATACCATTGCTTCCTACATGGAGAAAAGGAAACAAGATGTATTTATTCCTGGCAGATCAGGCAGGTCATTATATGATTTGAACAAATTGAGCTCAAGCATAGAAAAGCATCATAAGGGAAATTGCTCTATCACAGTAATTGAAAACGTACATAGCAGGAATCTCAGCTCTACTTTCATTTAAGAGACTATAAACCTTCATTGAGGGGATGCAAGCTTTCAAGTATATTTTCTTTAGCATCAAAGCTTGTGTGATTGCCAACTCATTTTATGTGTTATCTGTTTTTTTAAATGTTAGCTTAAGAAAGTACTCTTTGGTTCTTTTGATAAATTAGCTAATTATATCAGTCATTGTTCGTATTAATTGTCATTATTTCTTGCCAGGAACTGTACCAACACTTGTTTATTAGCATGTCTCTTTTGGGAGCATGCAGAGTGTGAAACCTTGTCAGAAAGCCGCGAATTTCTTCTTAGTTGTTTTTTAAGGGTATACTTTATTATAACTTCTTCAGTACCTGCACTGCACCTGCAGTACCGTGTAGCTCAGGAAAGAGTGTCGCAATGAAGGTCTATAATCTTTTATGATTGGGTAAGTAGTAGCTTCAGAGAAAAGTGGGAGAGCTTTTGACAGTTTAGATCAAAGAAGGTGCTATTTTTTAGATAATTTGTTCTCCTGCTTGGTGACTGATAAATTGGCCTTTCAGTAGGAGAAATGTGAGGGGAGCAAATTATGTTTCATAGGAGCTAAAAGCAGAGAGCGGTACAGAGGAGCAGAGGGAGTGCCAGGGAATGAATAGCGTGAAGGTGACAAACCTAGAGAATTTTCTGCAGAGTGAATAACACTCTGCGTCCCTTTCTGTGCCAGATTCGTCTGAATGGAATGGTGTCATACCTTTTCACAACATTCCTCCTGTTTAGTTAAACTGAAGGGTTTCGCTTCAGATGGCAGTTCATGCTACGTGGAAGACGCAGAGCCGCAGTAATGACATTTGCCCTTTGTCTCCTGTGTGCATGTCAAAGAAGGCCACACAGTATAGTAAAAAAGAAAAGAAAAAACAGGCAAAACAGTGGTTAAACAGCACTAAAGGCACATGGCAAGAATGCAATCTCATAAATGAATTCATAGAAGAGTATGAAAACTTCACCACATGAAAATGCCAAAAGGGCTTTCACTCTTGCTCGCCAACTGATTTCAGGTTGCCCTTTGATAGTTGCTTCCCAAGGCAGCCTAATTCAGACCCTTCCTATTAAATGTCCTGTCACAGGTTTTTAAACTCTTCATCCTGGTTCACTTTTTAATCGATGAGCATCATTTACCAGAGCCTGCAATGACTAACTGGCCTGCTGCTGCCATTACCAGAAATATTTCACCAGGGGAGAAGAGGAGAGACGACGGGAGGCAAAGGGGGGATAGAGAGAAGTTGGGGGGGTGAGGCAGGGCAATGAGTTCAGACCATCAATCACGATAATGGAGGAATGTTCCAGAATTGTCCCTAATTAACAGTTTCAAGGCGCCACTTACATACCTTTTCTCTCTCTTTCCCTTTTTGCTCCACAGCAGGAGGACCACGCGCAGTCACACCTGGGGGTGCTAATGGTATGCAGCTCCAAATGAGGCGAGAAGCCGAAAATTGCGTCCACAGCGAAGGGGAAGCAGTGTCTGACATCCCCCCTTTGTTCCCACATGTGCGGGGCTGTGATCTAATTACCACCAGGAAGGAGCTGACAGATGGCAAACATGGCAAACACCTTGAGTTCAGTCAGTGGGAACACCGACATGTAATGCCAACACACATCTTCGCCTTGTTATACCCTGTGTCCTGTAAACACTTTGCACAAATAAATAAAGCAGATGAGGAATATGCATGGTTCCTCTACCTCTGCCAATTAGAGAATGGGGTTGGAATATGATTCAGCTATGATGTCATGTCTGTGACTGTCTGGAATGTGATGTAAATGCCCGTCTTGTTACATATTCAGCTAAATATAGATCCCGAAATTGGGTTTATTATTATTATAATTTTTTTAATTATTATTATTATTATTTTTATTTTTTTTATTTTTTTTAACTGTTGCTTTCTCTGTATTCTCCTCAAAAACACATGTATGTGTCTGCAGTTTGTTTTGTTTTGTTTTGTTTTGTTTTGTTTTGTTTTGACTCAGTCATATTACCAATGACTTTTTCATGTTTAATGATAAAGCTCTGAATTGGGTTTTGTCAGTGACCTTGTTAATTTTGCAAAAAGAATCAGTGATTGTAGTTTCTCTATTGACATTATGCCCTTACCTAAACAGTATGCTTTAAACGGGTCAATAAATTAAGTTATTTATTTGAACCCAATATCAAAGTTTTTTATTTTTCCTTTTGTGAGATTTCAAGTGTATCAATAACTTCAATTGCAATGTCTCCTATCTGTATGTGTCATTTCTTTGAGATGCTGCCCCACAAAGTGAAGCACTATCCTTTCCCTAATGAAAATCACTGTCTCTGATGTAAGGTAATGCTCTGTATTTCAGATAATAGCTCCTATTTACAAAATAGGCTAAAGGCAAAGTGCTCTTAACTATTGTCTTGGTAATTGTTTCATAAGTTTCCATAGCAACAATAATTGAATTTTGCTGGAGAGATGGGAGTAATTTCCCTGAAATTACAGTAAGCAGCCAAACACAATTCTATAAATACTTAACAGTTGATTCGTTTATAATGTGAGAAGGTGCAGAGGGGCTGAAATCTATACTGTCTTGTCTATCTTTCATGAAATGGCTGCAGGTCATATGCTACCACCATCTTTCCTACCAGCAGATTTTTTTTTTTTTTTCTTTTACTTAACATAACATCTTTTATCATATTTCAGGACGTGTTTTCATATTTTGATTCTTCTCTGGACTGCAAAATGTGCTCTCTGATATAACTTGTCTATGAAAGTTTTCTTTAAAATAATGAAGGAAATATATGTATCTATCTATATAGAGACCACTGCAAATGTTTCTTAAATCAGCATCTCTACATGTATGGCAGCCATTCCATTCCATTCATATTTTTATTTGGAATTTGTGAGAAATGTTGTCAGCAGTTTATAGAATAAAACACAAATGTTCATTTTACCCAAACACATACTGTACCTATAAATAGTAAAACCAGAGAAACTGATCATTTTGCAGTGGTCTCTTAATTTTTTCCAGAGCTATATATATATTGTAAGTTGGCCCGGGGTCGTGTGATAAGGGGTCGTTGTATTCCAGCCTGTATCTTCTACTTCCTCGAAGACAACTACAAACTCCAGGTCACCCCACACCGAAGGAGGGACACGCTAAGGGGAAACAGGTGTCTTACGTGTTTGGCGATATGAAAGCCTGCCAGTTTCACCTATAGACACAAGAAGAGACAAGGAGGGCAATGGAGAAAGAGTTTGGCTTTCGACCTTGCTTTGGGCAGGGTTCTATTGACTGACTATTGACTTTGGTGCCATTACTTGAAATCGGTAATCAGTTTAGCAGTGCAATATATGTGTTTGTATAGATAGATAGAAAGATAAAGACATCGCTATATATAATTGGGATGCAACATTACACCTTGGTTTCTATTTTTAGTGATTAGTTATAAATGCTCTTCCAAATATTCTAGAGATCAATTGTGAGTG